>NC_084754.1:3412453-3469953 GCF_033978785.1 Entelurus aequoreus | reverse complement strand
GACATCATCCGGTAATAGTTTCTTTGCTGATATGGGGACGAAATTTGATATTCAAATCCGATCCAGATACCCCTGAGCTTAAAGAGTTTAATCATGGAAAATCTTGAGATTAGAAACGCACTACAAGTTCAACCTTGCAGGTCAGGTGACTCTCTGAGGGGACTCATAATCTCCCCTTGTCCGCCCGCTGAGGGGAGCGTCTGGAGAGTCATTGCTATTCACGCTGGCTAATGTTTGACAGGTTTTACCGAGGAGGGGTTGGTCATCACGGGTCATTTGCCTCATCACTGGGGGGGGGAGGGGTACTATTAAGGTGGGCTGCCAAAGCGTAGCGGCCGTGCGCAGGAAATGAGGAACACACTTGATGCAAAGTCGATGCAAAGTTTAAGAGTTACTGGCATCTGCACGCTCGCACCAGCAGTCACTGACGGTAAACCAAAGGTGCATAAAAACGCTTGCGTGCGCTTATATTATTCATGGTGTGTTTTATACGTTATGTAGACCGCCTAATCTCTCCTTCACGCTTTTTTACCCGCAGTCCTTCTCACAATTGACTCATGTGTGATGAAAAGGGCTGACTTATCCTTAGGTACCCGGGGGAAGGACTTTGCCCGAGTGCGGCAATGAGTCACTACCAGGCAGATCTTAAAGGCCACAATGATGCTGCGTCAAAACATTTTTGAGGCCATGCATGTGCCATATTTTTTTGGGGGGACTATAAGTTGCACTTTAAATCCTTTCATCTGATTGTGCTTACCAACCTCAAAGCAATTTTATTATGGAACACGGTGTAATGATAAGTGTGGCCAGTAGATGGCAGTCACACATAAGAGATATGTGTAGACTGCAATATGACGGCAGTAACAGTGTTTCCCATAAACTGCCAAGATACCTGTGGCATTGGGGGCGTGGTCACCATGACATCATCGAGTAATTTGCATAATTTACTACAATGATTTGATTTTCTCTAAAACGGCTCAAAAAATGTATACTTACTAATTAATAACAGTTTTGTTTTAAACGTCCATCCATCCATCCACCCATCCATCCATCCATCCATCCATCCATCCATCCATCCATCCATCCATCCATCCATTTTACAATATAACTACAACACTTTATGTACATATTTATATACAGATTTGAACAATAAGTTATTCACTGAAATATATTTATTCATTGTGGTTCTTACAAAAAATATATCTTATAAAATATAAAAGCTAAAATGTCTCTTAAAGCTCTGCCCCTTTAATTAGTGCATACTAAATCATTTAACTTTAACCTACTACTACAACCATATTATTTACCAGCAACATAAAGTGAAACAGAGGCAGAGGTGTCCTGCCACGGTCAGTAACAAATAAACAGAAAACAGTAGTGGTCAAATACAAATAAGGCAACAAGAGAAGTATCCTACACTTCTCTTTTGTAAAGTAAATGTGAACAGCCTATATGGGCATCTACATCAACTATATGATTTGCCTGAGAAGCTGGACAGGACAAAAACAAATTTTTAAAAATTATTTATTTATTTATTTTATTTTTTAAATTTGTGGCGGACGTAATTCTTTCGTGGGGGGCCGCCACAAATAAATGAATGTGTGGGAAACACTGGTTAAATAAAACACATTGCTAAACCTCATCCATCAGGTTTCCACATCTACAAAAAATGGCCTATTATCTTGCTGCAATATTGTTTGTGTGCTCAATTGTCTTGCTTATGAGCTGAGGTTGGATCCAGGAATGAAGTTGGTGTATTTAGGGGATCTGGATGGGCCAGGACCTGGCAGCCCACCTTAAAAGTGCATGCCAAAACCATTATCGGTCCTGGATCTGGTCCAGTCAGGAATATGGTTGGAGCGACGGAGGAAACAGCGCTCACTTGTTTGTTTGTTTGTTTGTTTTACAGGCCTCCAATCTGTTCCGTGTGCAAGGTGCCAGTTTGCTTTGTGTGTTTTCATTTGCAAACTTTCTAGCAGCAAACATGTTTACGGTTGACCAGTGCACATTTAATGACACTGAAATCAATGTTCATCAACTTTTACCAATACCGAGTTATCTAATTAATCGTCGTTAGCAAGACGTTGGATGTAGCGTGGTATTTTTGATGCGGTTGTATGTTAACGAGACAGTGCCAGAAGTCCAATGCAGGAAATACCTTTTTATGAATGACAGCAACAAACAGCACCACATTAAAATGCACTTGATATCAAATAGAAGAAGGCAACATCACACAGCAAACAACACACAGCACGGACACATACACGGGAATAATGTACAACAAATCAATGATTAAGGTGACAAGCGCGCAATCCTACAATACCCGTTTGTGGACGAGAAGACTACAGCCATGGAAGCACATTCAGTCTCTTTATTAACTGCCGCTGACACAATTCAGTGAAAAGATTCTACAGCGCTGCCGTAATTGCCCGCAAACTGCGAGTCTGAGCCAACAGACACAGCTGAATTAATGCTGCTCTGTCTGGGCGCTGATGGCACACGTCACTTAGCAACAGGCACCGCCTTTTCAAGGCCCACACACACACTCTGGTCTCATGAAACATCTCAACTACATATGCCCGATATGGTTTTATTCTTTTTAAAGTAACGCAGTAATGACTTTCTCTAGTAATAGTTTATTTATAATAGTAAATCCTTTCAACTAACTTTTTGGCAAAGTAACAAGTAACTATAGCTAATTAATTTTTTAAAGTAATTTCCCACACATGTGTTATTATGGGCCTGCTGAAATGCAAGCAGCCCATATTATTTTTCATACTTATCAACTTTTATTATTCACATTTTTACTGTAGTTCCGCACGTTTCTCTTACACTTAATACTAGACGAACCCCCACATATGTTATACCGTCGGAAAGGTCTCGTTCGCACCGATGGGGTTACTTTAAGTCGGGAACATTTCGTGTTACCATGGCGACGATATTCACGAATAAACCAAAAAAATGGGCCAGTTGAATGGGTACATTCATTTTAATGGACGATTGCCCTGAAACATCTCTTGCTTAACATTTAATTTTGTTCACACACTTGTCTACTTTAACCTTGGCTAAAAAGTTTTGACGTCCAATGTTAGGCCATCGGAAGGAGGCAAGCGCCATCGGCCGTCCTCCATTAAAGTGGATGGCGTCCACTCTAATTTATTAGAGCTTGGAAGCCCCGGAAATATTATTTTTTTTTTGGTGAACAACCTGTCCTCACGGCCACGTCGTTTATCCCACTGTGTTGTTTAGGTAAAAACGTTGACACATGTCCTCTCTCAGAAAATATCACTTTTATGGAGGTCATGTGTCCCATTTTGCTTCTGTTGGCCCTCAAAGCCAAGAAAGTCAGATAAATCTCATTGACTCCAATGTTAGATGTCGGCCCAAAAACACACGGAAACACAAAAATTTGTATTTTCCTACTCGCTCTAACTTGGCCATTTCTCCACTTTTCGGAAGTCTGAGAACACCGGAACTTTCTGCTCACGGTTTTTGCAAAAAGTCGATACCCCAAAGCGTTTGCCCACAATCACAGGTAGCAGGCCCATTAACATTTCTGCGGGAATTTTCTAATTATTATTATTATTACGTCAGTGTTTAATTTGGTCTCAAAAATAATGCTGACAATAAAACAATGTATCATCCAGCTAAATGTATTATTGGCCCATGCCTAATAATTACAATTATTATAGAAAATACTTACCGTATAATAACAATAACAATAACAATACGGACAATGGTTATCAAGGTACAATAAGGACATTACATTTGCACAATTCAACATGTCAAAAATGAGTAGAAAGAAAAAAAATCACAATATAATAAGAGTTAGGGATGTCCGATAATGGCTTTTTGCCGATACCCGATATTCCGATATTGTTTAACTCTTTAATTACCGATACCGATATCAACCGATATATGCAGTCATGGAATTAACACATTATTATGCCTTATTTGGACAACCAGGTATGGTGAAGATAAGGTACTTTTAAAAAAAATGAATCAAATAAAATAAGATAAATAAATTAAAAACATTTTCTTGAATAAAAAAGAAAGTAAAACAATATAAAAACAGTTACATAGAAACTAGTAATTAATGAAAATGAGTAAAATTAACTGTTAAAGGTTAGTACTATTAGTGGAGCAGCAGCACGCACAATCATGTGTGCTTACGGACTGTATCCCTTGCAGACTGTATTGATATATATTGATATATAATGTAGGAAGCAGAATATTAATAACAGAAAGAAACAACCCTTTTGTGTGAATGAGTGTAAATGGGGGAGGGAGGTTTTTTGGGTTGGTGCGCTAATTGTAAGTGTATCTTGTGTTTTTGATGTTGATTTAATAAAAAAAAATAAATAAATAAAATAAAATAAAAATAAACCGATACCGGTAATAAAAAACCGATACCGATAATTTCCGATATTACATTTTAACGCATTTATCGGCCGATAATATCGGCAGGCCGATATTATCGGACATCTCTAATAAGAGTACACTGAAATAGAACTGAACAATAACAGAATCAGAATCAGAATCCCTTTATTGTCATTGTATGGAAACAACGAAATTGGACAGCAATCCAGCTCAGTGCTATTAAAACAAACCTACATAAAAGTCTTAACACAACAATAATAATAAAACAATTTAAAATTTAAAAACATAATAAAATGTTAAAAAAACATATTGCACAGTAGATCTTTATCAGAGGTAAGCAAGTAATAAAGTGGTGAGTGTTCAGGTAAGTGCAGAGTTTAGGGCAATAACAGCTAGGGATGATACTCGAAACCGGTTTTCCCGGTTGTTCGATAAGAAAAGAACCGAGTCCTCGGATTCGAATCCCTTTTTGAGAACCGGTACCCGTTATCGAGAACACTATAGTAAAGAAAAAGAGTTGGTTCTTTATTCGAATCCCTCGGAACGAATCCCGTCCCGACCAGAAATGCTCCGTGGGACATCACAATAAATGACGTCATGTAGCTCCGTCATTAGGCGCAGATAGCGAAAGCAGGAAAAAAATGGACGGGAAAAAGCGCTCCAAGGTGTAATAAAGTTCAAAACAAAAGCTATAATCCAATGAATAACTTTACTGAGAGATTTGAGCAGGGTACAAACACATGACCAACACTTTTACGACCAAACGGAAACATAGCAACCAGGCTAGCAACGCACCTCCTTTACGGCAGCTGTCACAACGTTCTTAAAACAACCGCAGCACATACATATATATACAACACATCTCCCTTTTTTAACTTTTGTTTTTCTTTCCTTGTAAACAAAACAAAATCACACTGTAGATGTGTTGTCTGTCTAATTATAAATAATGCAGACGAGGCGTGTTGGCTGACTTCTTGACGTTTACTTTCACAGCGTGCTCATAACATAACCTCATTCTTAGCTGCCGGGTGACGACATGCAACAACACTTTTCGGGGCTACCGCGCATGCTCGTCACTCCCGTTGCATGCTGGGTAGTGTAGTTGTTATATTCCCTAGCTCATAACATCTTTCCCCCCATAAAGAAATAATGTTAACTCAATAAAGTGTATTTCTTTTTTTAGCTTTAACTTTTCATTTTTTAGCATTGTAACCACATTTGCAAACAACTTTTCTCTTCATAGAACTTTCTTTCAATAAAGAAATAAAGTGCAAAAATGTCAAAGCATCATAACAAACAGTTATGTCAAATAGCAGCAGAATTGCACTTTTTGGAGAGCTGTATTATTTTCAGTTTTGTGCCCAAGGGACTGATTTTATTTAACACTATATTATTATTTATACACCTATAGTGATCACAGAGACAGCTTGTTTTTGTGTTACTGTATATATTTGTTTTTCTGAAAAATCCCACTTAATATACTTTGGGTAACAACAGTCAATATTTATTTATTTTATTAAATTTTTTAGGTGGGTAACAGTCAATATTTATTTATTTATTAGATTAAATTGTTTTCTTATATAATAAAAGTGAGCTTTTGTTAAACCAAATATTGTGTGTTTTTTTCCATATACAACAACCTATCTGGACTCCATAAGAGAATCGATAAGGAATCGGTTCGATAAGAGGATTCGATAATAGGCTCGAACTCGATAATTTCTTATCAAACATCATCCCTAATAACAGCTCTAGGATAGAAACTGTTTGTCTATTTGTCCTTGCTTTGATGGTCTTATAACGCCTCCCTGAGGGCAAGAGTTCAAGCATGGTTAAATAAATAAACAATTATACTAATAACAATTTGTTATTTTGTTATAACAATAATCACAAATACAGAACTTTCACTTTTCTACATAAAAACTGGAAAAATGCCAAAAACTGTGGAAAATATAACCCCATGATGATATCAATCAATCAATCAAAGTTTATTTCTATAGCCCTTAATCACAAGTGTCTCAAAGGGCTGCACAAGCCACAACGACTTCCTCGGCTCAGATCCCACATATAACTTTAATGTAGGGTTACATCTTTTTACTTACAGAAATACAAAGAGACAAAACAAGAACGTTCACCCGCTGAACCGGGCAGGCGCGCCTGCTTGCCGATGGGCTGATTTGACACAAACAGCCTAAATGCGGACGTTCCGTGCGCTCTCGGCCTTATTTTCTACTCTTTCATCCCAAAGATGTGCGAGAAAAAGACCACATTTTCCCCATCAGCCGTCAGTTCTTGAGCCACTCGGGCCTAATCCGCTGCTTATCCTGATGTAGGAGACTTCTCAAAGACCCCAACGTGTGCTTCTCAATGTCAAATAACAGAGAAGTTAGCATGTGGGCAGACAAACGAGACACGCCACAGTTTCCCCCGCTTTGAGGACTGCGGGGCGTAATGAAGCGATTCAATTTGATTTGTTGCGAGTGCTGCATAGGCTTGGGCGCAGTTCCACTGTAAAATGTTTTTATGAAGCCGTAAGTCTGACTGGGATAGGCGACAATATTTATCTTGGAGGAGGCCGACTCCGTCAAGCACGATTTAGTCACAAGTTGAACAAGATGACAATTTGACCTTGAAATGAGAGCGCTGGTGTGTAATTTAGATCGTGAATAAACCGACGCGTAAAACATTTTGGATGTTCGATTTTTCTAGCCTCAGTACAAAATCCTTCCTTGGCTAGACATCGGTTAGGACACAATATTCTCCCGTTTGCGCTGAAGTGTTTTTTTAATTTCATTTCCTGTTTTGTTTGTACACAGCTAGCCAGACAGCGTATGCACTGTACACACACGATGTGCTGCGTGTATTATGATCGATATTAAAGTGCGGCTCACTCGACAGTTGTGCGTTTTTCCCGGTTTATTTGGGTAAGCACTCCATTTATGTCGAAATAGCTTGTCTCCAAATTCCACATTTGCAGCTTTTCGTCGCTTTCACCTCACTCTATCGCAGGGGTCACCAACGCGGTGCCCGCGGGCACCAGGTAGCCCGTAAGGACCAGATGAGTAGCCCGCTGGCCTGTTCTAAAAATAGCTCAAATAGCAGCACTTACCAGTGAGCTGCCTCTATTTTTTAAATTGTATTTATTTACTAGCAAGCTGGTCTCGCTTTGCCCGACATTTTTAATTCTAAGAGAGACAAAACTCAAATAGAATTTGAAAATGTAAGAAAATATTTTAAAGGCTTGGTCTTCACTTGTTTAAATAAATTCATTAATTTTTTTTACTTTGCTTCTTATAACTTTCAGAAAGACAATTTTAGAGAAAAAATACAACCTTAAAATGATTTTAGGATTTTTAAACACATATACCTTTTTACCTTTTAAATTCCTTCCTCTTCTTTCCTGACAATTTAAATCATTGTTCAAGTAAAGAATAATAAATACATTTTAATTTAATTCTTCATTTTAGCGTCTGTTTTTTCGACGAAGAATATTTGTGAAATATTTCTTCAAACTTATGATTAAAAATCAAAAAAATTATTCTGGCAATTGTAGAAAATCTGTAGAATCAAATTTAAATCTTATTTCAAAGTCTTTTGAATTTCTTTTTAAAAAATTGTTCTGGAAAATCTAGAAGAAATAATGATTTGTCTTTGTTAGAAATATAGCTTGGTCCAATTTGTTATATATTCTAACAAAGTGCAGATTGGATTTTAACCTATTTAAAACATGTCATCAAAATTCTAAAATGAATCTTAATCAGGAAAAATTACTAATGATGTTCCATAAATTATTTTTTTAATTTTTTCAAAAAGATTCGAATTAGCTAGTTTTCTCTTCTTTTTTTCGGTTGAATTTTGAATTTTAAAGAGTCGAAATTGAAGATAAACTATGTTTCAAAATTGAATTGTCATTTTTTTCGTGTTTTCTCCTCTTTTAAACCGTTCAATTAAGTGTAAATATCATTAATTATTAATAATAACATAGAGTTAAAGGTAAATTGAGCAAATAGGCTATTTCTGGCAATTTATTTAAGTGTGTATCAAACTGGTAGCCCTTCACATTAATCACTACCCAAGAAGTAGCTCTTGCTTTCAAAAAGGTTGGTGACCCCTGCTCTATCGGCTTCCGTCTGCTCCAACGTTACACCCTCTACTTCGTGCTTCCTTCTGGAAGCAGCCGTTCATCCTCCGTATATTCAGCTTCAAAAAGATAATGTTGTGAATCCTCATTTGTCCACAAATAGTCGTCTTCGTCGTCTGTTACCAAGTCTGCCATGATTAGAACACAATGGCCTTTGTATGCAGAAGTAGGAACACACATTTGTTGCCAGAAGTCGGAAGTGCGTTGCTATGGAAACGCATTTGTTCTGGCAATGATTAAAACCACCAAAATACAGTAAATATTGAACATATTACATATTGTTATGAACATGTGTGTTACTACATTATTTACAGACTTGCAGCGTGTATCTAAAACGTTACTGGAGGCTTCTGAAGTTGTTTTAGAGCACGGGTGTCAAATTCAAGGCCCGCGGGCCGGATTGAATGAATTATCTATGGATATTTGATTAGTATTAGAACCGGCCCGCAGGCCACAGCCGCCTGCTGCTGTTTTGCACGCACCAATACTCCATCAGTGTTGGCGCTAGGAATTTTCAAAATGGGGTCCCAGGGACCCCATCAAGTCATAAAAATGGGGTCCCACAGTTAAATTTTTGGGGTCCTAAAAAAGCAAATGATAAATGTATGCATTATCCTGTTATATCTCACATTCTATATCGTGTTTTGGAAAAATGTTGTCATAATCATTACTTGATTCATTAAGAAAAATAATGCAAAAGAAAACAAATTTTTATGCATATGGAAATGTATTTAGTTATAAACATTCATTTACTTTCTTCTTTCCTTCATGGATCTAAACTTTACCGCTTCCGGGTTTTTTTTTCTATATTTTTATTGTAATATTTTCAGGATATGTTTGTTCTATTTTTGGCCAAAGTAAGACAAAGAAAACAATCTGAAATTGTCTTTATTTTTTTGTTTTAATGCCATGATTTTAATAGTCCGGCCCGCGTCTGCACAGATTTTCCTCCATGCGGCCCCTGAGCTAAAATAACTTTGACCCCCCTGCTTTAGAGGGCGTTGAAGGTTACAACTAGGGATGTCCGATAATGGCTTTTTGCCGATATGCCGATATTGTCCAACTCTTTAATTACCGATACCGATATCATCCGATATATACAGTCGTGGAATTAACACATTATTATGCCTAATTTGGACAACCAGGTATGGTGAAGATAAGGTACTTTTTAAAAAAATGAATCAAATAAAATAAGATAAATAAATTAAAAACATTTTCTTGAATAAAAAAGAAAGTAAAACAATATAAAAACAGTTACATAGAAACTAGTAATTAATGAAAATTTGTAAAATTAACTGTTAAAGGTTAGTACTATTAGTGGACCAGCAGCACACACAATCATGTGTGCTTACGGACTGTATCCCTTGCAGACTGTATTGATATATATTGATATATAATGTAGGAAGCAGAATATTAATAACAGAAAGAAACAACCCTTTTGTGTGAATGAGTGTAAATGGGGGAGGGAGGTTTTTTGGGTTGGTGCACTAATTGTAAGTGTATCTTGTGTTTTTTATGTGGATTTAATTAAAAAAACAAAAACAAAAAAAAACACACAAAAAAAACGATACTGATAATAAAAAAACGATACCGATAATTTCCGGTATTACATTTTAACGCATTTATCGGCCGATAATATCGGCAGACCGATATTATCGGACATCTCTAGTTACAACGGTGACTCCCTTTAGCTGCATCTTCCAAACGTCTTTTTACCATCTTTAAAAAACGAATGAAAGAAAGACGTATGTGTTCTTGTCTCTCATAATGATTGTGAACAATGGGCAAAATTCCAAAAAAAAGGTGCAGTTCCCTTAAGGCTTGCTCCACCCAAAGTGTGCATCTTGGATGAAGGCGCGCAATGACAGACTTAAGTCGAGTGTGAGAAATGCTGCATAGCCAGAATCCCCACCGTTGTGCACTTTTTCCACTCAAGCACATGGGAGAGTGGGAAGTAACAAAGAGTCAGAGACGGTGGAAGCAGGGTGGCAATTTGAGCACGCAATGCGGACCGTGGTGAATACATTATTTTATCTTTTTTTCCCTGACTCACCAAGGTCTGTGTTCATCATATGGAGGACACACACACTCACACACACACACACATTCTTGTATTTCTTACCCTCTTGAGACCTCCGAAAAATGCCTACCTCTTTAGGACCACCCTTTCTAGATATATAAATATTGGTATTTACAACATTAATAATATATACATACTAAAAAAGCTTGTTGTGAAAAATGAGTTGGAATTTCGCAAAAAAAAGGTCACAATTTCACAAGAAAATATTATAATTTTGGCAGTATTATATTACAAGTCGGAATTTTACTCAACAAAAGTCAACATTTTACAAGAAAAACTGAACATTTGTGCAATGTTTTGATAAAAGTTGGAATTGTACTTAATAACAGTCGCAATTTTAGGAAAAGAGTCGTAATTTTACTCGACAAAAGTCACAATTTTATTAAGAAAACTTCAAAATGTTGGCAATATTATTACAATAATCGGAATTTTACTTGGCAAAATTATGACAAAAGTCATCATTTTACTCAAAAAATGTCACTGTTTTACAAGAACAACAAAAAAAATTGGCAATATTGTGATAAGAGTCAGAATTTTATATGACAAACGTCGCCATTTTGCATTAAAAAGTAATAATTTTAGGAGAACATTTTGCAATATTACAGAAACAGAAAGAATATGAGAAATCGTTCCCAATTTTACAAGAAAGAAATCGACACATTGTGAGAAAAATGTATCTAACGGTAATTTATTTTCTGGGGAAGTTTTTGTTTATAATTGGTTTTTAATCTTCATTATTTACTTTGTTATTACAGTATGTGTCTATGTACATATTTATAAAAAAAAATGTACATCAATTTTGGACAGAGGGGGCGCATTGAAATTTCTTACACACACTTGTTATTTCATATATTGGCCAGAGGGGGAGCACTTTTAAATCCGACACAAAATCCCTCCTTTTTGGGACCACCCTAATTTTGATAGTTTTCACCAGCAGGGGTGCAAATGAGACATTCTCTATTAGATGCAATGGTTTTCCTTATTGGGACCATGATTTATGTCCTAACTTGTTCACCGGTCCTCATATGGAAGGTACTTTTCCTTGTTGATGTCTCAAAAAGGGTGGAAATACAACAACACACACACACACACACTCTTGTATTTCTTACCTCTGAGACCTCCGAAAAATGCCCACATCTTTAGGACCACCCTTTCCAAATATATAAAGATTTGTATTTACAACATTAATAATATATACTTCCTTTGCAAATATAAAAATGGTAAGCTTTTAGTTATTTTTTGTTTGTAATTAGTTTTTAATCATTATTTACATCAAGTTATTACAGTATGTCTCTATTTACATATGTATTTAATTATTTTAATACATTTTGGCCAAAGGGGGCACATTTCAATTTCACACACACTTGTTATTTCATATGTTGACCAGAGGGGGAGCACTTTTAAAACCGACACTGTCAATTTGAAAAATCCCTCCTTTTTGGGACCACCCTCATTTTGATAGATTTCCCCACCAGGGGTGCAAATGAGATCTCTATTTTTTGTTTTTTGTAATGTGCCTAAGGCCGATGACAAAAGAGTCAAAGACCACACCTGTGCCGCACTTTGGGCAACCCAGCTGTAGAAGCTAACTGTTAATGGCCACTATAGTCTTAGTACCGTAGTGTATTTGTTCATCCTATGGTCACATATGAGACGTGGGTTGTCTTACGTCAGCACCGGAACTCGCTAAATAATTTGTTCACCTGGCGGGTTTTTTCGGGGATGAATAGAGAAGTCCTTCTTTAGCTTGTTTTATCATGTATTGCTGCCTTTTGCACCTGTCAATGTTTACTTTAGTACATGCACATTAAATCAACAAACAATCCTGACTTTGGAGCAATGTTCACGGACTGTAGTATTTGGCTCTCTATTAGATGCAATGGTTTTCCCTATTGGGACCATGATTTCGGTCCTAACTTGTTCACCGGTCCTCAGGTACTTTTCCTTGTTAAAGTCTCAAGAAGGGCAGAAATACAAGAACACACACACACACCCAGCGCGTTTACCCCACTATGACATTTACAATTCCATCAAGTTTCCCACAGCACTGCAGCAAACCGTGATGCTCGCACTAAAGCATGCTCTTTTAAATGGCATCCTTTATAAATCACTGATAAAAGTAGAGAAGAACAAAGCAAAGAGAACTGCCTGATGGAGTGCAAGCTTCCTCCAATAAACCTGTGTACCTACACCAGGGCATAAATCTCTTGCTTCCTCTTTTTTTTTTGCAGGTGGAAAAAACTTACACTCTGGTCCAACAAATAGGCGCACATAAGGCCCGTGGGTACCATAGGTTTCCACCGTTCGCTTTGCTAGCATTCCCAGAAGGATTCTAGTTCCCCACAAGGAATGTGGGAGAATATCTGGAAGAACAATGAAGGTACAGAGACATCATTCCCTAAAAAAAAAAAAAAAAAAAAAAAAAAAAAAAAAAAAAAATGGACCATGAAGCTGCTCTATAGGAGAAAACAAGCGCATACAAATTGCATGAGAAGCTGCCGGTCCTCCAGGGAAACACGCTGCAAGTTGCACTAATGACTCAGGACTATGTTTCTTTACGCATCCCCCCCTCCCTCACTGGGACCCACTCAGGCTGCCAGCAATAAGCAGCGTCTTATAAAGCTGCGCGTTCAATTATTTAGCGACGATCGCAGCGTAACGTCGCGCCTGCCGCCGTCGTCGCGCTGCCATCTTCAGCAGAAGGCTGGCGGACCACCCGGAGTCGTGTTGACTAGCAGAGACATTTGTTATTGTGCATGCAAATATCCACTAAAACCTGTTTACACGTGCACAAGCGCAAGGAGGAGTCGAGTCATTAAGGGAAATTCTCGTATATCAGCAGCATTCGGATGTTTGCTTTCAGGAGACACTCTCACAAACATATATACGTACTGTACAGGCCCGGCCCTAACCAATCTGGCGCCCTAGGCAAGGTTTTAGGTGGCGCCCCCCCACATCGGCAGTGAAGTGTATATACCAGGGGTCGGCAACCCAAAATGTTGAAAGAGCCATATTGGACCAAAAATACAAAAACAAATCTGTCTGGAGCCACAACAAATTAAAAGCCATATTACATACACATAGTGTGTCATGAGATATAAATTGAATTGAGATGACTTAAAGGAAACTAAATGAGCTCAAATATAGCTACAAATGAGGCATAATGATGCAATATGTACATATAGCTAGCCTAAATAGCAGGTTAGCATCGATTAGCTTGCAGTCATGCAGTGACCAAATATGTCTGATTAGCACTCCACACGAGTCAATAACATCAACAAAACTCACCTTTGTGCACTCACGCACAACGTTAAAAGTGTGGTGGACAAAATGAGACAGAAAAAGAAGTGGCATAAAACACGTCCTAGGAAGTCGGAGAAAGTTATACATGTAAACAAACTAAGGTGAGTTCAAGGACCGCCAAAAGTAGTAGGACAAAACGGCGCTCGCCAAATACTCGAATCAGTGAAGCATGTTTAATATAAACAGTGTGATTTATAACAATTAGGGAGGTTTGTGTCATGTTTGTCATACAGAAACCATATTAAAACAAAAAATATATTTTTTTCCCCTCATCTTTTTCCATTTTTCATACATTTTTGAAAAAGCCTCAGAGAGCCATTAGGGCGGCGCTAAAGAGCCGCATGCGGCTCTAGAGCCGCGGGTTGCCGACCCCTGGTATATACTCACAAGAAACCGAATAGCTTTGTTTTTGACCTTTTTTTTTACTTAAAGAAAGCAAATTAACAAATTATATGAGAATGTTATGTTATGATTATCTTTAACCGAATCACAGCAGTGCTCAAATTAAAAAACAGCATTCCCTCTCATGTGATGTTGCTTAATTAACATTAATGATGTGCACTTTAACGACTAGGGATGTCCGATAATGGCTTTTTGCCGATATCCGATATTCCGATATTGTCCAACTCTTTAATTACCGATACCGATATCAACCGATATATACAGTCGTGGAATTAACACATTATTATGCCTAATTTGGACAACCATGTATGGTGAAGATAAGGTACTTTTTTTTAAAAAATTAATAAAATAAGATAACTATATTAAAAACATTTTCTTGAATAAAAAAGAAAGTAAAACATTATAAAAACAGTTACATAGAAACTAGTAATTAATGAAAATGAGTAAAATTAACTGTTAAAGGTTAGTACTATTAGTGGAGCAGCAGCACGCACAATCATGTGTGCTTACGGACTGTATCCCTTGCAGACTGTATTGATATATATTGATCTATAATGTAGGAACCAGAATATTGATAACAGAAAGAAATGGGGGGAGGGAGGTTTTTTGGGTTGGTGCACTAATTGTAAGTGTATCTTGTGTTTTTTATGTTGATTTAATAAAAAAAAAAAAAAAAAAACCGATGCAGATAATAAAAAAACCGATACCGATAATTTCCGATATTACATTTTAACGCATTTATCGGCCGATATCATCGGCAGGCCGATATTATCGGACATCCCTACTTACAACTATACCTAATATATAAAGGGGTGGAAAAGTGACTATTACCTGCAGGGCAAACATTAGCTAACCAGAAGCCAATAACAATGTAAACAAAAAACACCTGCTTAAAAGATCTAATACAAATGTCCCTGAGGAATGTAAGGTGGGAGTAGTGTAATTACCTAACGTTACATTATTATTTTCCATAACAATTTAGCCCCCTCCACAATATTAACCCGACGTTAAAACAGAACTAGCTATTTATTGATTAGCAATTGCCGAATCTTGTAACATTAGCTTAATGCTAAAAAGCCAGGTTACTATCACATTCTGTAACAGACAAATAATTTCATGTAGGCTAACGTTACATACCTGCTACCTCTGTTTTTTCTCGTTTCTCCTCTTCTTTTCTCTTTTTTTTTATCCCTGGGCATCTGACAGTTTTGGCCGTTTTGACATTCTGTGTTGATTTTTTGATGTGGTGATGTCCAAAAAGAGTCATGATACGGGAAGGGAGGGGGCGCACCGTGCGGGGGGAGGGGGGGGCGCGTAATGTTGTAACAAACAATATTTCTATTAAATAGGCTTTACTTTGCATTTTAATTAATGTGGGATTATTTTTTGTATTTAGAAATAATAGTACCAACTTTTATTTTTTTTATTTTTTTTTCTCCAACATTTGTGGCACTGGCGTGGCGCCCCCTGATGGACGGCGCCCTTAGCATTTGCCTATACGGCCTATGCCACGGGCCGGCCCTGGTACTGTACATGCTGTTATGTCTTTATAGTACATGTACTTTCCGGACCATAGGGCGCGCCGGATTATAAGGCGCACTGCCGACGAATGGTCTATTTTTGATCTTTTTTCACATGTAAGGCGCACACATCAACCTTAAGAAAGTCAATGACTTCACTATAAAAGTGGGTGACATTGTTATCACCAGGAAGGATGAGGTCACCTACCTAGGTTCCATTCTAGAGGCTAACCTTTCCTGTGATAAAATGGCAACCAAGGTCTCGTTCAACGCTTTTTCGATTACGCATGCACCTCCTGGTACCCTAGCACCTCCAAAACCCTCAAAACTAAACTCCAGACATCCCAGAACAAGATGGTCAGGTTGCTTCTGGACCTCCACCCCAGATCCCACCTCACTCCTACCCACTTCTCCAAAGTGGGCTGGCTCAAGGTGGAGGACAGAGTAAAACAACTTGCACTGAGCCTAGTCTATAAAATCCACTACACCTCCCTGATACCGAAGTACATGTCAAATCAGTCAAAGCATTAATCAGAGCAAAGGGTGGCTATTTTTGAAGAAACTAGAACACAAAACATGTTTTCAGTACATAAGTGCATAACTCCACATGTGTTCATTCATAGTTTTGATGCCTTCAGTGACAATCTACAATGTAAATAGTCATGAAAATAAAGAAAAGGCATTGAATGAGAAGGTGTGTCCAAACTTTTGGCCTGTACTGTATATCAATACCCAGTTGCCTCGTCGGAATTTCATCCGTAATTATAACATATCCAATCAGGCAAGTAGGTTTTGTGAAAAAGCACAACGTTTCATTGTAAATACAGCCTGTTAATGTCGTATTTATACCCGTAATTTAATGTGTATTTTCTTCTTTCTTTAGTTTATTTCGAACATGAACACACTTACAGCATAAAACATCACACAATTTCGTATCATTTCTCTTTACATCATGTCCGAAAAGGAGTAGGAAGAAGCAAAGCTTATTTAATCCCACCCCTTTCCCACTTCAGAGCGTTTACAAATAAATACATTCATTTACTGACCTTTTTTTTTTTTAATAGTAAAATGACATCCGTGAATGAGTAATACAACAGTTTTGCAATATATAATTAAGTCAGTCATTATTAACATACTGACATGAAGAATATCTTATTTTCAATAAGGTTGAAAGTGTTTCTCGTAGTTCTTCTTCATTGTACTTTGTAAGCACTATTAATTTGAACAACCTCTTAAACCGGATAATATCAGTACAATGTTTAACTTCTTTACTTAATCCATTCCAGTGTTTCCCATAAACTGCCAAGATACCTGTGGCGATGGGGGCGTGGCTATGGGCGTGGTCACCATGACATCATCGAGTAATTTGCATAATTTACTACAATGATATGATTTTCTCTAAAAAGGCTTAAAAAATGTATACTTACTAATTAATAATAACAGTTTTGTTATAAACGTTCATCCATCCATCCATCCATTTTACAATATAATTACAACACTTTATGTACATATTTATATACAGATTTGAACAATAAGTTATTCACTGAAATATATTTACTAATTGTGGTTCTTACAAAAACTATATCTTATAAAATATAAAAGCTAAAATGTCTCTTTAAGCTCTGCCCCTTTAATTAGTGCATACTAAATAATTTAACTTTAGCCTACTACTACAACCATATTATTTACCAGCAACATAAAGTGAAACAGAGGCAGAGGTGTCCTGCCACAGTCAGTAACAAATAAACAGAAAACAGTAGTGGTCAAATACAAATAATGTAAAGTAAATCTGAACAGCCTATATGGGCATCTACATCAACTATATGATTGGCCTGAGAAGCTGGACAGGACAAAAAACAAACAAAAAAAAAAAAACATTTTATTTGTGGCGGACGTAATTATTTCGTGGCGGGCCGCCACAAATAAATGAATGTGTGGGAAACACTGCATTCCATCATTTAATTCCACATACTGATATGCTAGAGGTTCTAAGCAGAGGTGGGTAGCAACGCGCTACATTTACTCCGTTACATCTACTTGAGTAACTTTTGGGATAAATTGTACTTCTAAGAGTAGTTTTAATGCAACATACCTTTACTTTTACTTGAGTATATTTATAGAGAAGAAACGCTACTTTTACTCCGCTCCATTTATCCAAATTCAGCTCGCTACTCGCTACTGATTTTTATCGATCTGTTAATGCACGCTTTGTTTGTCAGACAGACCTTCAAAGTAGGATCTATGCATGCCTGCGTTTCACCAATCAAATGCAGTCACTGGTGACTTTGGACTCCGTTTCACCAATCAAACAGAGCCAGGCGGTCACATGATTAACTGCACATAAAGTTTCAGCGGAAAAACAACAACAATGGCAGAGACAGCAACGAACGCTTGGCGTCAACCAGAAGAGGAAGAACACCCCTGGCCTCACATAAAATCCATGTTCACGCGTCAGACAACCAAACAAACAGTTATGTAATGCGCTGTCGCATGTGTCTCCCCAAACAAGTGGACATTTCAGCTTACTGTAACTCAACGTCAAATTTGAGGAAGCACATGGCGGTAAGTAACTTTAGTAGATATTTTGGCTGTCACCGTAGGCTGATGTTAGCTTCCCTGCTATGAATCACTGTCAAATGTACATCGTGTGGGGACATTTATTAACGCACTGCAGCCTCATAGACAGACAGAGACACACACACGCACAGTCGCACACACACTCACGCATGCATACAAACCAGTGACGTGCGGTGAGGTTCATGGCTGGTGAGGCACTGACTTCATCACGGTCAGATTTACAAACATATGAACCCTAAAGAGTATCTTATTCACCATTTGATTGGCAGCAGTTAATGGGTTGTGTTTAAAAGCTCATACCAGCATTCTTCCCTGCTTGGCACTCAGCATCAAGGGTTGGAATTGGGGGTTAAATCACCAAAAATGACACCCGGGCGCGGCGCCGCTGCTGCCCACTGCTCCCCTCACCTCCCAGGGGGTGATCAAGGGGATGGGTCAAATGCAGAGGACAAATTTCATTACACCTAGTGTGTGTGTGACAATCAATGGTACTATAACTTAACTTTAACTTTACACATACAAACTGTAGCACACAAAAAAGCACATTTGATAGAAGAAAACGTTATTATGGTCTTACCTTTACTTATAAATGAAGTCCATGCGCCGCTCCTTTTGAACAAAAGCATTGATAACTTGTTTATAGAAGTCTTCCTTATCTTTCTTCAGTTTTAAAAGTCTCTCTGTCTCCATGGAGATCTTCCTTTAAGTATTACCTCCTGCTTCGATTGAAAGTCCAGTTTAGAAAACTGTTTTATTAGGGTCCGCCTGTACCCTAAGGTCGTAGAGACATGAAACAAAAACCTGTATGTAGGTCTCACTTAGACCTACAACTCATAATGACACATCCTCGGGCAAAAACCAACAGGAAGTTGGCAATTTCCCATTGAAGACAAAAATGTACTAAAAACACTCATTTTTGCCTCTTTGAGCTGTAATTTGACCCCCTTAAAATACTTCAAAACTCACCAAACTTCTCACACACATCAGGACTGGTGGAAATTGCCATCTAAAAAAAAAAAGAACCCAAAACTCAAAATTGTGCTCTAGCGCAATTTTTGAATAAAACAGAGACAAAACTGCTTCTCAGAGGAAAACACAGACAAAACTGCTTGTAACTTCCGGTAGGAACGTCCTAGAGACATGAAACAAAAACCTCTACGTTGGTCTCACTTAGACCTACATTTCATAGATTGACATCCTTCAGCAAAAATCTAAAATTTTTGTTACAACCGGTCACCAAACATCAAACGTTATCTCCTCTGAGCGCGTTTGTCGTTTCGGTTCCAAACTACTACAGGAGAGAGATTGAACCCTTCTGATTAAACGTTGCCGACGGCGTTTCGTTTAGTGCTACCGTTTTGATTTTACGAGCCTTCAAAGACCCGCAAGCACTAAAGCTGCTCCGCTGCTGTGATTTTACGCGCCTTCAAAGAAAACAACCACTGTGCCGCAGCACCTAGGAAAAAAACACAGACACAACTTCCTCTAACTCCCAGTACGAATATCGTAGCGACACGAAACAAAAACCTCAATGTAGGTCTCACTCAGGACTACCACTGGACAAAAGTATTGGGACACCTACGACTAGCACCTGCCAAAATGCGGACCCGACCAACGCTGCTTGCAGCTTTAATTTTAGATATGTAATCCTCCATGTTAAAAGTTCAGGCGAGAGGAAAAAATAAACGATCGTTGCTAACTGTTGCTGCTTGTTGTCACTTCTTCTGCAGCCGAGTCGTAGCAAGAATGATCGCTGGGATCACTACCGCCCTCTACCACCAGGAGGCGGGATTACTGCGAGCCTCACCCAGTGCGTCTTTTGCAGCCGTTTTATGATTGCTCAGCACAAGAAATATGTTACACACATACAGTTGTTGACAAAATACACTGTGCATTATATACCTCAGCTAACTAAACTATGGAAATTTATAATATGATTCATATAGCAATACGGTCTCACTGCACAGCAGGCCAGCAGTTAGCCGAGTCATTGCGCAATCCATGGTGAGGCTCAACTGGCTGGTGACTCACCGCAAGTCTCTTCTCAGTATTTGAACGGCAAATGTGAAAATTCAGCGATTTTGAATCAAAATAATCTAAAACTGGTGAAGTTAAATGGAAAATAACTTCATAGTATAATCACTGGATACATATAACAATTTAATTAATTTTTTTTCTTTTTACATTTTTTTTCTTTCCATGATGGCACCTGCCTCCCCTGACTGAACGTCACTGATACAAACACCAATCAGAAGTGCACAGTGTGTTCTCAGGTGCGGCCCACACCTATCAGAGTTTATGGTTTGCGTAAAGGCTAACTTGTTATTTTCCTTTGTAATCTCTGCCTTCTGAGCCTATGCTGAAGTTATTGTGGCTCAATTTGCCTTAACTTATTTAATTTTGTATGTATTATTATTTAACATATTATGGTTTTAATTGCTTAAGAGATATTCCTGGCTCTGAATTTGTTCATGTTTTTGTGCATTATTTGTTGCCGTCATCATTAAACGAACAGGTTACTCATCAGTTACTCAGTACTTGAGTAGTTTTTTCACAATATACTTTTTACTTTTACTCAAGTAAATATTTGGGTGACTACTCCTTACTTTTACTTGAGTAATAAAACTCTAAAGTAACAGTACTCTTACTTGAGTACAATTTCTGGCTACTCTACCCACCTCTGGTTCTAAGTGTTGTACGTGCATACAAATGTTTTAAATTACATTTTCCTCCAAGGTTGTATTTCTCCTCTTTAGTTGAGAAGAATTGTTGTACATTCTTTGGCAGCAGGTTATAGTTTGCTTTGTGTATCATTTTAGCTGTTTGCAATTTTACCAAATCATCAAACTTTAATATTTTTGACTCAATAAATAAAGTGTTTGTATGTTCTCTATATCCAACATTATGTATCAGTCTAATTGATCTTTTTTGTAACACGGTTAGCGAATGGAGCGCACATTTGTAGTTATTTCCCCATATTTCTGCACGATAACTCACATATGGTAACACTAGTAAGCAGTAGAGAATATGAAGTGATTTTTGGCCCAGGACGTATTTTGCTTTATTCATTATTGAAATGTTTTTTTTTGCCACCTTATGTTGTATATTTTGTATACGAGATTTCCAGTTCATTTTATCATCTATTAATACTCCCAAAAATCTGGTTTCTTTTACCCTTTCAATTAGAGATGTCTGATAATATCGGCATGCCGATATTATCGGCCGATAAATGCGTTAAAATGTAATATCGGAAATTGTTGGTATCGTTTTTTTAATTATCGGTATCGGGTTTTTATTTTATTATTTTTTTTATCATTATATTTTTTTTATTAAATCAACATAAAAAACACAAGATACACTTACAATTAGTGCACCAACCCAAAAAACCTCCCTCCCCCATTTACACTCATTCACACAAAAGGGTTGTTTCTTTCTGTTATTAATATTCTGGTTCCTACATTATATATCAATATATATCAATACAGTCTGCAAGGGATACAGTCCGTAAGCACACATGATTGTGCGTGCTGCTGCTCCACTAATAGTACTAACCTTTAACAGTTAATTTTACTCATTTTCATTCATTACTAGTTTCTATGTAACTGTTTTTATATTGTTTTACTTTGTTTTTTATTCAAGAAAATGTTTTTAATTTATTTATCTTATTTTATTTTATTATTATTTTTTAAAAGTACTTTATCTTCACCATACCTGGTTGTCCAAATTAGGCAGAATAATGTGTTAATTCCACGACTGTATATATCGGTTGATATCGGTATCGGTTGATATCGGTATTGTTAATTAAAGAGTTGGACAATATCGGAATATCGGAAATCGGCAAAAAGCCATTATCGGACATCCCTACTTTCAATGTCTACTCCATCTATTTGTATTCGCGTATGATGCTCTTTTCTACTGTTACCAAATAGCATTATTTTAATTTTACTGTGGTTCAAAGATAGTCTCTTTTTAATTTGTTCATTTCTTCTGTTAGTATTTGTATTCTCTTCTGCGTGTCCTCTCCTGAACACATTCATTTAACAATAGGTTTTGTTCATGTCGGTGTAGTGGACCTCAGTTGTTGCCCAACTCCTTGAGGCTGTATTGATTCCGCACTGGTAAGGAAGCAGGAGTTTAGAACATTCAGAAAGAGAATCTCCTTTGGCTTTAAACCTACCGTATTTCCTTGAATAGCCGCCGGGGCGCTAATTAATTTAAAACCTCTTCTCACTCCTGCGTTTACCAAAAGCATGCGGGATTGGCAAGCATGCGCTAATTAGTTTAAAACGTCTTCTCACTCCGGCGCTTACCTTATCATGAAAATCACATTTAATTAAAAAAAACATTATTATGGTCTTACCTTTAGGTATAAATGAGTCCATGCGCAGCTCCTATAGAAGTCTTCCTTAACTTTCTTCAGTTTTAAAAGTCTCTTCCTTTAAGTATTACCTCCTGCTTCGATTGAAAGTCCAGTTTAGAAAACTGTTTTATTTTAGATATGTAATCCTCCATGGTAAAAGTGCAAGCAAACAATGGCTGCTCACTCTTGCTGCGTGTTGTCTTCTTCTGCAGCACCGGTCTTCTGCAGTACCAGCAGTCGCAAGAAGGATCACTGGTGCCCTCTACCACCAGGGGGCGGAAGTCATTTAATGACTCATATTTGACCCGGCGGAAGTGCCAAGCATGCGCTAATTATTTTGCAAAACGAGTTTGACCCGGCTGTAATTCTAGGCAGGCGAATACTATATTCCCGGCGGCAATTCAAGGAAGTACGGTATTTAAAAAATAATGACATAAACGCTGTTGTGTTAACATGAGTGTGCAAAGTAGTCATGTATGCATGCACGCACGCATCTTCACCGCAAGCTGGACAAACATCGGTGACGACTTTTTAGACCAAAGTTAAAACATGGAAGGAATCTTTACAGAAATACACAACACATTGTCATCACACAACAACATGGAACGCCTTTTGGTCACAGCCAGTTGTGTTTACCTAGCCATGTGACTGGAGCTGCGGTACATGCGGTGACGTCAGCGTGCATTCCACGCATTCGTCGAGCTCGGTTCTCACTGATATCGCGTCGGATGTTGCCGAGTTGTGGGAGCAGAGATCACACATCGCAGAAAAAAAGCCAGCAAACATTCACTGGGTCTACATTTGCTATATTTATCTTTTCCCAATGAAATAAATAAACACCACTTTGCCTTCTCCATCTGTGTGTTTGTGTGTGTGAACTATTGCCTTTTTGTTCTCTTGGAAATCAAAGTCCATTAATAACTGCACGGCTAATGTCAAGGCGGAAGACACATGAATAAATATGATGATGTCATGATGTCTAAACAGTCTGCTAATGCTTGCTTTTTATACACTGAACAAATATATGAACGCAACACTCTGGTTTTTGCTCCCAGTTGAACTCAAAGAACTAAAACTTTTACTATATACACAAAAGACCTATTACTCTCAAATATTGTTCACAAATCGGTCTAAATCTGTGTTAGTGAGCATTTCCTCTTTGCCAAGATAACATCTTGGCAAATCCCACATCCCACCTCACAGGTGTGACATATCAAGATCAGTGTTTCCCACACATTCATTTATTTGTGGTGGCCCGCCACGAAAGAATTACGTCCGCCACAAATATTTTTATTTTTATTTAGGGCTATATAAATAAACATTTATTGATTGATTGATAAACATTTTTTTAAATTTTTTTTATTTTTATTTTTAATTTTTTTTTTTTTTTTGTCCTGTCCAGCTTCCCAGGCCAATCATATAGTTGATGTAGATGCCCATATAGGCTGTTCAGATTTACTTTACAAAAGAGAAGTGTAGGATACTTCTCTTGTTCCCTTATTTGTATTTGACCACTACTGTTTTCTGTTTATTTGTTACTGACTGTGGCAGGACACCTCTGCCTCTGTTTCACTTTATGTTGCTGGTAAATAATATGGTTGTAGTAGTAGGCTAAAGTTAAATTATTTAGTATGCACTAATTAAAGGGGCAGAGCTTTAAGAGACATTTTAGCTTTTATATTTTATAAAATATATTTTTTGTAAGACCCACAATTAATAAATATATTTCAGTGAATGACTTATTGTTCAAATCTGTATATAAATATGTACATAAAGTGTTGTAATTATATTGTAAAATGGATGGATGGATGGATGTTTAAAACAAAACTGTTATTATTAATTAGTAAGTATACATTTTTTGAGCCTTTTTAGAGAAAATCATATCATTGTAGTAAATTATGCAAATTACTCGATTATGTCATGGTGACCACGCCCATAGCCACGCCCCCACCGCCACAGGTATCTTGGCAGTTTATGGGAAACACTGAAGATACCGATTAAACAGCAAGATTACAATAAAAGGCCACTCTGAAATGTGCAGTTTTATGACACGGCACAATGCCACTGATGTCGCAAGTTTTGAGGGAGCGTCCAGTAGGCGTGCTGACTGCAGGAATGTCCACCAGAGCTGTTGCCCGTGAATTGGATGTTCATTTCTCGATCATAAGAAGTCTCCAAAAGGCGTTTCAGATAGTTTGGCAGTACATCCAACCGGCCTCACAACCGCGAACGACATGTAACCACACCAGCCCAGGACCTCCATGATCGTCACCCGGACAGCTGTTGCAACAATTGGTTTGCATAACCAAAGGATTTCTGCACACACTTTGAAGGACCGCCTCAGGGAAGCTCATCTGCATTCTCGTCGTAACTGCTCACATTCGATGGAGTCAGCACATTTCCCAAAAATGACATTTGTTGGTAGGCTAATCCTTCCGCCAGTGTTACTCGTTTGAGCAAAAAAAGCGCAGTAATGTCCAGAAATGTCCACTGCAGAGGACAACGGCTCTCTGGAGGTTAGATTAATCCTACAAGCGTTCTTAAGAGAGTAGTCTACACAGCTTGATGAGGTCATCACTAAAGTAAAGGTCACATGACCAAACACAGGGCACTATCTATTCATTTGGGTCGAATCCAGGCAATACCTTATCTGATACCATACCCAAACACAATGATTCTGTCTTTTAATACGAAAAAATAAGGGTTTCACCGACGTGATGAAGCAGTTGACCACGCGTGAGTCAAAGAACGACGCAAACAGCACAGGAAGTGTCATCCAGATGGCACTTGCAAAAGAAGCTTCCTGATCGCTAATCAGGAACAGGTGTGTCTCCTGATGGCCAATCAGAAACAGGTGTGTCTCCTGATTGCCAATCAGGAGCAGGTGAGCGGACCAGCGCTCAGACTGGAGGTCGAACGGAAACAATCAAAGAAAAAACAGAAATTGAACTAAGAAATAAGAACGTTGGAAAGGAAACTGTTACAAAATCCCAGGAAAATAATCTAGAGAAGCATCATGTGGGACATGACAGAGTGATTCGTCTTCTGGATTCTGTGGGAGAGTTCTCCAAATTCCTCTTCTCCCATCTCAAGTGGAGTTAAAAGTCCCCAAGATTGTCGTGTTTTTTGAATGGATATAAAAACATGGCGGTCAAAGAGGGAACACACGGTATGTGAATGTGTCAACATCGCCATCGAAGTGACATTAAAGACAACTGAAGCAAAAGAAAGCTGCGGCAGCTAACTCTTTATGTCGGTAACTCTGCCCATATTTCATTTTTCTACCGATATTGGCTGATAATATCCATCGGCGAATATTATCAAACGCTGTTATGAAACACCGTCTAGATTCACTTTTTTTTTTTAAAGGATTGTTCACTCTGTGGGTGATTTTTTATTTTTTTGTCCGATCTCCTGACTGTCCTTTGTTTACATTTAAAACAATTATATTACTGTATTTTCCGGACCATAGTGCGCACCGGATTAAAAGGCGCACTGCCGATGAGCGGGTCTAGTCCGGTCTATTTTCCATGCAAAAGGCGCACCGGATTATAAGGTGCATTAAAGGCCTACTGAAAGCCACTACTACCCACCACGCAGTCTGATAGTTTATATATCAATGATGAAATCTTAACATTGCAACACATGCCAATACGGCCGGGTTAACTTATAAAGTGACATTTTAAATTTCCCGCTAAACTTCCGGTTGAAAACGTCTATGTATGATGACGTATGCGCGTGACGTCAATCGTTGAACCGGAAGTATTCGGACCCCATTGAATCCAATACAAAAAGCTCTGTTTTCATCTCAAAATTCCACAGTATTCTGGACATCTGTGTTGGTGAATCTTTTGCAATTTGTTTAATGAACAATGGAGACTGCACAGAAAAAAGTTGTAGGTGGGATCGGTGTATTAGCCGCGGACTACAGCAACACAACCAGGAGATGGATAGCAGACGCGCTAGCCGTCGACCTCACCTTGACTTCCTCCGTCTCCGGGCCGCCGACCGCATCTGTGATCGTCGCTCCGTCTATCGCTGGAACGCAGGTGAGCACGGGTGTTGATGAGCAGATGAGGGCTGGCGTAGGTGGATATCAAATGTTTTTAGCATAGCTCTGTGAGGTCCCGTTGCTAAGTTAGCTTCAATGGCGTCGTTAGCAACAGCATTGTTAAGCTTCGCCAAGCTGGAAAGCATTAACCGTGTATTTACATGTCCATGGTTTAATAGTATTGTTGATTTTCTGTCTATCCTTCCAGTCAGGGGTTTATTTCTTTTGTTTCTATCTGCATTGAGGCCCGATGTGCTATCACGTTAGCTCCGTAGCTAAAGAGCTTCACCGATGAATTGTCGTGGAGATAAAAGTCACTGTGAATGTCCATTTCGCGTTCTCGACTCTCATTTTCAAGAGGATATAGTATCCGAGGTGGTTTGAAATACAAATCCGTGATCCACAATAGAAAAAGGAGAAAGTGTGGAATCCAATGAGCCAGCTTGTACCTAAGTTACGGTCAGAGCGAAAAAAGATACGTCATGCACTGCACTCTAGTCCTTCACTCTTACGTTCCTCATCCACAAATCTTTCATCCTCGCTCAAATTAATGGGGTAATCGTCGCTTTCTCGGTCCGAATCGCTCTCGCTGCATTGTAAACAACGGGGAAATGTGAGGAGCCTTTCAACCTGCGACGTCACGCTACTTCCGGTACAGGCAAGTCTTTTTTTTATCAGCGAGCAAAAGTTGCGAACTTTATCGTCGATGTTCTCTACTAAATCCTTTCAGCAAAAATATGGCAATATCGCAAAATGATCAAGTATGACACATAGAATGGATCTGCTATTCCCGTTGAAATAAAAAAAAATCATTTCAGTAGGCCTTTAAAGGGATCATATTATGATTTTTTTTTTTTTTTTTCATAAAGAAATACAATCATGTGTGCTTACGGACTGTATCCCTGCAGACTGTATTGATCTATATTGACATACACATACACAATATGTATATAGTGTTTTTTATGTTGATTTAATTTAAAAAAAATAAAAAAATATATATATGTATATATATATATTTTTTTATTTCTTGCGCGGCCCGGTACCAATCGGTCCGCGGACCGGTGGTTGGGGACCACTGGTCTACATAACATGTAATGGTGGTTCTTTGGTCAAAATGTTGCATAGATGATGTTTTACAGATCATCTTCAAGTCGCTTTCTGACAGTCGCTTCAGGATGCGCCGTTTTGTGGGCGGTCTTAAGCAAAACCTTTGTTTAAAAAAACGTAAAAATAGACCTCTCACATCAGTGATGTCACACTCGTTTTCATCAGGGGGGCGCTTGTAACAGTGAATAATGTATGGAATTGCCTGTGGATTTCATTATTAATTATACAAATATTTTGAAAAACTTTACATTTACAAAATGTTACTGTAAAATATAGTAGTTTGTTTTGTACCACTGTTTTTTAGGGAGGTTTTTACGGAAAAAGCTGGCAGCTTAGTTGCCAGAATTTTTGTGTTAAATGTACATTGTTTTTTTACAACATTATTATTGTTCATGGAAAAACAAGTACAAGTTTTTTTTTTTATTCTGGCAACTTAGCTGCCAGTTTTTCTACCGTAAAAAACAAATGTACCGTCTTTCCATTGACAGTAACACACCGTTAAAAACAACAACCGTAGATTTTACAGTCAAAAACTGGCAGCTCTGTCAACGATATTTTAACACAAAAAACAGTAGTAGTTTTTTTTTCAGTTTACAGTATTAAGCTGCAAAATGTGTTGTCATTTTTATTAATGTGATGGGTAGTTTGCTGTAAAGTTAAGTATTTATTTATTTTTATTTAGACAAAAATGTTTTGGAAAGTATAATAATAATTATAATGTATTTGTAATATTTATAATATTTGTATTATATATATATATATATATATATATATATATATATATATATATATATATATATATATATATATATATATATATAAATATAATATAATATATATATATTATATTTATATATATTACATATATGTATATATAATATATACAATATATATATTATACACATATAATATATATTATATGTATATAGTGTATATATATTATATATACATATATATATATATATATACTGTATAATATAATATATATTATATGTATATACATATATATATTATGTATTATATATATATATATATATATATATATATATATATATATATATATATATATATATAATAATATAATATATATATATATATATATAAATAATATAATATATATATATATATATATATATATATATATATATATATATATATATATATATATATATATATATATATATATATATATATATAATATATATATAAATAATATAATATAATATATATATATATATATATAAATAATATAATATATATATATATGTATTTTAGTATATTATATATAATATTTTTAATATTTGTAATATATCTGTAATATTGGTAGCAATATTGGATTCTGTTAAAGTTGAAAAGGCATGCAATTTCAAGCAGTACATATATTTTTTTCTGTCAAAATGACATTTAGTGAGAAAATATTAAGTACTTTATTGACACATATCATTTCCAGGTGTTTGCGGGCCAGATAAAATGATGTGGCGGGCCTGATCTAGCCCCCCGGGGCCTTGAGTTTGACACCTGTGTCTTACATTCTATTCTCAATGCTGTCCACTAAAGAAAAAACAGGCAATGCCGCCATAAATGATCGCTGCTTACTCAAGTACGCAATTTGTTGTTCCTTTAATTAGCCACTTAGACACGATGGCAGGAGAATTAATCAAACGTGGTCTTTAGCT
This sequence comes from Entelurus aequoreus, assembly GCF_033978785.1. Taxonomy (NCBI): domain Eukaryota; kingdom Metazoa; phylum Chordata; class Actinopteri; order Syngnathiformes; family Syngnathidae; genus Entelurus; species Entelurus aequoreus. Next base: position 3,440,359 of record NC_084754.1, on the reverse strand, counting down.
TGCGTCCAGCGGGGAAGCGCATGTCCAAAAAAGGAGGCCTGCAGCTTGCAGCCAGAGTGACTTATCATCCAGAACGCTTCTAATTGCACTTCATGTAAAGCAAGCAGAAACAAATAACATCTGCTGCAACTCTGAATAAATGACGCCCATCAACTGGGATCGTTTTCAAAATTGGGTTGGGAAAAAAATAAATACAAAAAAAAAGTTGCAGTGGAAGGTAATCCAGTGTAATGGGAAGTCGTTCCACTAATTAGAGAGGTAGACCAGAAGAGGGGCGACCGTAAAAGTCCGTCGTAAACAGCAACGCGCATGATAATGCTGAGCTGTGGGGGACAGAATGAAGCATTTAAAGGCCTACTGAAAGCAACTACTACCGACCACGCAGTCTGATAGTTTAAATATCAATGATGAAATCTTAACATTGCAACACATGCCAATATGGCCGGGTTAACTTATAAAGTGACATTTAAAACTTCCCGGGAAATATCCGGCTGAAACGTCGCGGTATGATGACGTATGCGCGTGACGAAGTCAGAGTAACGGAAGTTATGGTACCCGTAGAATCCTATACAAAAAGCTCTGTTTTCATTTCATAATTCCACAGTATTCTGGACATATTTTGCAATTTGTTTAATGAACAATGAAGGCTGCAAAGAAGACAGTTGTAGGTGGGATCGGTGTATTAGCAGCGGGCTACAGCAACACAACCAGGAGGACTTTGTTGGAGCGCTAGCTGCGCTAGCCGCGCTAGCCGCGCTAGCCGCGCTAGCCGCCAACCTCACCTTGACTTCCTACGTCTCCGGGCCGCCAAACGCATCGGGTGAAGTCCTTCGTCCTTCTGCCGATCGCTGGAACGCAGGTGAGCACGGGTGTTGATGAGTAGATGAGGGCTGGCTGGCGTAGGTGGAGAGCTAATGTTTTTAGCATAGCTCTGTGAGGTCCCGTTGCTAAGTTGCTAAGTTAGCTTCAATGGCGTCGTTAGCACAGCATTGTTAACCTTCGCCAGCCTGGAAAGCATTAACCGTGTATTTACATGTCCACGGTTTAATAGTATTGTGGATTTTCTATCTATCCTTCCAGTCAGGGGTTTATTTTTTTGTTTCTATATGCAGTTAAAGCACGATGCTATCACGTTAGCTCGTAGCTAAAGCATTTCGCCGAGATAAAAGGCACTGAATGTCCATTTCGCGTTCTCGACTCTCATTTTCAAGAGGATATAGTATCCCAGGTGGTTTAAAATACAAATCTGTGATCTACAATAGAAAAAGGAGAGTGTGGAATCCAATGAGCCAGCTTGTACCTAAGTTACGGTCAGAGCGAAAAAAGATACGTCCATCACTGCCTCTCAAGTCCTTCACTGTAACGTTCCTCATCTACGAATCTTTCATCCTCGCTCAAATTAATGGGGTAATCATCACTTTCTCGGTCCGAATCTCTCTCGCTCCATTGTAAACAACGGGGAATTGTGAGGAATACTAGCTCCTGTGACGTCACGCTACTTCCGCTACAGGCAAGGCTTTTTTTTTTATCAGCGAGCAAAAGTTGCGAACTTTATCGTCGATTTTCTCTACTAAATCCTTTCAGCAAAAATATGGCAATATCGCGAAATGATCAAGTATGACACATAGAATGGATCTGCTATTCCCGTTTAAATAAAAAAAAATCATTTCAGTAGGCCTTTAAAGGGGAACTGTACTTTTTTTTTTTGCCTATCATTCACAACCCTTATGTAAGACCAGAACACATATTTTTTTTTCATTTTTTATGCATTCTAACTAGTAAATAAATGTTAGCAAAAGTCATCTTACAATGGAGCCGCTCAACTCAGCCTATAAAGCGCTTGAAAAAACACCCAAACACCTCCATTAAGGTTTTGTATACATACTGTACATTTATAACAGCATTTAATATTCACAACATTTTTCCTTTAATTTCAAAATTGTATCATGACGTTCGCTTTTTCCTTCGACAATTGATTGATTGATTGAAACGTTTATTAGTGGATTGCACAGTACAGTACATATTCCATACAATTGACCACTAAATGGTAACACCCCAATACGTTTTTCAACTTGTTTAAGTCGGGGTCCACGTTAATCAATTCATCACTGCAGACCCCATAAAAATGGAATAAACAGCACTTACTGTACAAGGTCTGCTCTCACTGGGATGCGGAGTGTTAGGATGTTCATATGTTCCGGTAAAGAATGACTCATGACCTGCTCAGTGGCCTAGTGGTTAGAGTGTCCGCCCTGAGATCGGTAGGTCGTGAGTTCAAACCCCGGCCGAGTCATACCAAAGACTATAAAAATGCGAGTCATTACCTCCCTGCTTGGCACTCAGCATCAAGGCTTGGAATTGGGGGTTAAATCACCAAAAATGATTCCCGGGCGCGGCCACCGCTGCTGCTCACTTTGTTCAAACGATGCATTTTTCCATGCATCATTTGAACTTGTTAATGGGGAGATGGAAAGGATCTTTGCAAACACAACTCTCTGTTTATTTCTGTCTTCTTTGCATTGTGTGGATCCAGCCAATGACTTTGCCCTTTCCTGCATTCGATCCATCTGCTGAGCTGGCACTTTCACATATAAAAGTGTGTGCGTGTATACTGGTGGGTCATTGTGGGTGTGGTGGTGGTGGGGGGGCTGTGTTGGCAGAGCATAGCCTGCCTCTGGCAATAAAGTCCTCAAATGCACCTCATTAGATTAGAGCTCCACACAGCTGCCAGTGTCAAAACTACAGTCACATGTACAGATGTACTGCAGTGTGTGTGTGTGTGTGTGTTCGTGTATTTCTACCCTTCTTGAGACATCAACAAGGAAAAGTACCTTCCATATGAGGTGAACAAGTTAGGACATAAATCATGGTCCCAATACGGAAAACCATTGCATCTAATAGAGAATGTCTCATTTGCACCCCTGGTGGTGAAATCTATCCAAATTAGGGTGGTCCCAAAAAGGAGGGATTTTTCAAATTGACTGTGTGTCGGTTTTAAAAGTGCTCCCCCTCTGGTCAACATATGAAAAAACAAGTGTGTGTAAAAATGTTTGAAGTGCCCCACCTCTCGCCAACATATGTAATAACAAGTGTGTGTAAGAAATTGAAATGCAGCCCCTTTGTCCAAAATTCATTTAAAAAATAAAATAAATATCTATATAGAGACATACTGTAATAATTTGATTAAAAAACAATTACAAACAAAAAATTCAACAACAAAAATATTAACTAAAAGCAGTCTTTTTCTCAAAATGTGTCGACTTTTTTCTTATAAAATTGGGAACAATTTATCATATTCTTTCTGATTCTGTAGTATTGCGATATTTTTTCATAAAATCGTAACTTTTTTTATGTAGAATTATAACTTTTTAATGCGAAATGGTGACATTTGTCATATACAATTCTGACTTTTATCACAATATCGCCAATTTCTTTGTTGTTCTGGTAAAATAGTGACATTTTTTTAGTAAAATGATGACTTTTGTCATAATTTTACCAAGTAAAAATTTGGATCATTATTATAATATCGCCAACATTTTAAAGTTTTCTTATAATATTGTGACTTTTGTCGAGTAAAATTACGACTCTTTTCATGAAATTGCCAAAATGTTAAGCTTTTTCTTGTAAAATTTTTACTTGTGTTGAGTAAAATTATGACTTTTATTATAATACTGCCAAAATCTAATTTTCTTGTGAAGTTGTGACCCTTTTCTCGTGGAATTCCAACAAATTTTTCACAACAAGCTCTTTTATATTTGCATAGTATGTATATATTATTAATGTTGTATATACAAATATTTATATATCTAGAAAGGGTGGTCCTAAAGAGGTAGGCATTTTTCACAAGTCTCAAGAAGGTACCAAATACAAGAATGTGTGTGTGTGTGTGTGTTCTTGTATTTCTATCCTTCTTGAGACACCAACAAGGAAAAGTACCTTCCATATGAGGTGAACAAGTTAGGACATAAATCATGGTCCCAATACGGAAAACTATTGCATCTAATAGAGAATGTCTCATTTGCACCCCCGGTGGTGAAATCTATCAAAATTAGGGTGATCCCAAAAAGGGGGGATTTTTCAAATCGACTGCGTCCCGGTGTTAAAAGTGCTCCCCCTCTGGTCAACATATGACATAACAAGTGTGTGTAAGAAATTGAAATGCTGCCCCTTTGGCCAAAATTCATTAAAAAAATTAAATAAATATTTATATAGCGACATACTGTAATAAATTGAAGTAATTAATGACGATTAAAAAAACAATTACAAACAAAAAATAAAAAATGAACTAAAAGCAGTCTTTTTCTCACAATGTGTCGACTTTTTTCTTATAAAATCCAGAACAATTTGTCATATTCTTTCTGTTTCTGTAATATTGCAATATTTTTTCATAAAATGTTTACTTTTTTTTAATGTAGAATTATAACTTTTTAATGCCAAATGGTGACATGTGTCATAAAATTCGGACTTTTATCACAATATTGCCAATTTTTTTGTTGTTCTGGTAAAACTGACATTTTTTGAGTAAAAATGTAAGTAAAAATTTGGATTATTATTATTATAATATCGCCAACATTTTAAAGTTTTCTTATAATTATGTGACTTTTGTCGAGTAAAACTACGACTATTTTCATGAAATAGCCAAAATGTTAAGCTTTTTCTTGTAAAATTGCAACCGTTATCGAGTACAATTCCAACTTTTATCATAATATTGCACAAATGTTCAGTTTTTCTTGTAAAATTTTGACTTCCGTTGAGTAAAATTACGACTTTTATAAGAATACTGCCAAAATCAAATTTTCTTGTGAAACTGTGACCTTTTTCTTGTGGAATTCCAACCAATTTTTCACAACAACCTCTTTTAACTGTGCATAGTATGTATATATTATTAATGTTGTATATACAAATCTTTATATATCTAGAAAGGGTGGTCCTAAAGAGGTAGGCATTTTTCACAAGTCTCAAGAAGGTGCCAAATACAAGAATGTGTGTGTGTGTGTGTGTGTGTGTGTGTGTGTGTGTGTGTGTGTGTGTGTGTGTGTGTGTGTGTGTGTGTGTGTGTGTGTGTTCTTGTATTTCTATCCTTCTTGAGACACCAACAAGGAAAAGTACCTTCCATATGAGGTGAACAAGTTAGGACATAAATCATGGTCCCAATACGGAAAACCATTGCATCTAATAGAGAATGTCTCATTTGCACCCCCGGTGGGAAAATCTATCAAAATTAGGGTGGTCCCAAAAAGGGGGGATTTTTCAAATTGACTGCATCCCAGTGTTAAAAGTGCTCCCCCTCTGGTCAACATATGACATAACAAGTGTGTGTAAGAAATTGAAATGCTGCCCCTTTGGCCAAAATTCATTACAAAAATTAAATAAATATGTATATAGAGACATACTGTAATAAATTGAAGTAATTAATGAAGATTAAAAAAACAATTACTAACAAAAAATAAAAAATGAACTAAAAGCAGTCTTTTTCTCACAATGTGTCGACTTTTTTCTTATAAAATCGAGAACAATTTGTCATATTCTTTCTGTTTCTGTAATATTGCAATATTTTTTCATAAAATTTTTACTTTTTTTAATGTAGAATTATAACTTTTTAATGCCAAATGGTGACATGTGTCATAAAATTCTGACTTTTATCACAATATTGCCAATTTTTTTGTTGTTCTGGTAAAACTGACATTTTTTGAGTAAAAATGTAAGTAAAAATTCGGATTATTATTACTATAATATCGCCAACATTTTAAAGTTTTCTTATAATTATGTGACTTTTGTCGAGTAAAACTACGACTATTTTCATGAAATTGCCAAAATGTTAAGCTTTTTCTTGTAAAATTGCAACCGTTATCGAGTACAATTCCAACTTTTATCATAATCTTGCACAAATGTTCAGTTTTTCTTGTAAAATTTTGACTTCCGTTGAGTAAAATTACGACTTTTATAAGAATACTGCCAAAATCAAATTTTCTTGTGAAACTGTGACCTTTTTCTTGTGGAATTCCAACCAATTTTTCACAACAACCTCTTTTAAATGTGCATAGTATGTATATATTATTAATGTTGTATATACAAATCTTTATATATCTAGAAAGGGTGGTCCTAAAGAGGTAGGCATTTTTCACAAGTCCCAAGAAGGTACAAAATACAAGAATGTGTGTGTGTGTGTGTGTGTGTGTGTTCTTGTATTTCTATCCTTCTTGAGACACCAACAAGGAAAAGTACCTTCCATATGAGGACCGGTGAACAAGTTAGGACATAAATCATGGTCCCAATACGGAAAACCATTGCATCTATCAGAGAATGTCTCATTTGCACCCCCGGTGGGGAAATCTATCAAAATTAGGGTGGTCCCAAAAAGGGGGGATTTTTCAAATTGACTGCATCCCAGTGTTAAAAGTGCTCCCCCTCTGGTCAACATATGACAGAACAAGTGTGTGTAAGAAATTGAAATGCTGCCCCTTTGTCCAAAATTCATTAAAAAAATAAAATAAATATGTATATAGAGACATACTGTAATAAATTGAAGTAATTAATGAAGATTAAAAAAACAATTACTAACAAAAAATGAACTAAAAGCAGTCTTTTTCTCACAATGTGTCGACTTTTTTCTTATAAAATCGAGAACAATTTGTCATATTCTTTCTGTTTCTGTAATATTGCAATATTTTTTCATAAAATTTTTACTTTTTTTAATGTAGAATTATAACTTTTTAATGCCAAATGGTGACATGTGTCATAAAATTCTGACTTTTATCAAAAAAATTCCAATTTTTTTTGTTGTTCTGGTAAAACTGACATTTTTTGAGTAAAAATGTAAGTAAAAATTCGGATTATTATTATTATAATATCGCCAACATTTTAAAGTTTTCTTATAATTATGTGACTTTTGTCGAGTAAAACTACGACTCTTTTCATGAAATAGCCAAAATGTTAAGCTTTTTCTTGTAAAATTGCAACCGTTATCGAGTACAATTCCAACTTTTATCATAATATTGCACAAATGTTCAGTTTTTCTTGTAAAATTTTGACTTCCGTTGAGTAAAATTACGACTTTTATAATAATACTGCCAAAATCAAATTTTCTTGTGAAACTGTGACCTTTTTCTTGTGGAATTCCAACCAATTTTTCACAACAACCTCTTTTATATGTGCATAGTATGTATATATTATTAATGTTGTATATACACATATGTATATATCTAGAAAGGGTGGTCCTAAAGAGGTAGGCATTTTTCACAGGTCTCAAGAAGGTAACAAATACAAGAATGTGTATTTGGTACAACACACCCACACACACCTGCCTGATCTCACTGTGTTCCGCAGAGCTGTAATTGATTAGTCTGTGTTGATTAGCATGAGACACAAAGTCTATTACGTTAGCTCGATGCCCACAAACGAGATGAGGGACACGGCGCCGGACAGCCGCATGTGGCAACATTAACTCTTTCCTGCACGATGATTGAGCACTTAAACGCAGGAAATGGGAGGCGGCTGCAAAAGCAATGACAACAGACACAACATCGATGCATTAAATTGAGGCTGGCCGGATTGTGACATTCACACTCGACTATGGTTTTTGTTTCAGTGAGCAGGATTACACCAAAACTAGAATGATTTTCTTAACTTTCGACTTGTAACAAGTCTAAATACTTTTTTTTTTTTACGTTAATTTTGTCTGAAGATGTGCAAACCCCAAAAGCAGTGAAGTCGGCACGTTGTGTAAATGGTAAATAAAAACAAAATACAATGATTTGCAAATCCTTTTCAACTTATATTCAATTGAATAGACTGCAAAGACAAGATATTTAACGTTCAAACTGGCAAACGTTGTTATTTTTTGCAAATATTAGCTCATTTGGAATTGGATGCCTTGCAACATGTTACAAAAAAGCTGGCACAAGTGGCAAAAAGACTGAGAAAGTTGGGGAATGCTCATCAAACACTTATTTGGAACATCCCGCAGGTGAACAGGCTGATTGGGAACAGGTGGGTGCCATGATTGGGTATAAAAGCAGCTTCCATGAAATGCTCAGTCATTCACAAACAAGGATGGGGCGATGGTCGCCACTTTGTCAACAACTGTGTGATCAAATTGTCCAACAGTTTAAGAACATTTCTCAACGGAATTTAGGGATTTCACCATCTACGGGTCGTAATATCATCAAAAGCTTCAGAAAATCTGGAGAAATCACAGCACTTAAGCGATGATATTACGGACCTTCGATCCCTCAGGCGGTACTGCATCAAAAAGCGACATCAGTGTGTAAAGGATATCACCACGTGGGCTCAGGAACACTTCAAAAAACCAAAGTCAGCAACAAGTCTGTCGCTACATCTGTAAGTGCAAGTTAAAACTCTACTATGTAAAAAGCCAAAGCCATTTATCAACAACACCCGGAAACGCCGCCGGCTTCGCCGGGCCCCGAGCTCATCTAAGATGGACTGATGCAAAGTGTAAAAGTGTTTTGTGGTCTGACGAGTCCACATTTCAAATTGTTTTTCGAAACTTTGGACGTTCGGAACAAAGAGGAAAAGAAACGTCTGGACTGTTAAAGGCGCAAAGTTCATGTGATGGTATGGGGGTGTATTAGTGCCCAAGGCATGGGTAACTTACACATCTGTGAAGGCACCATTAATGCTGAGAGGTACATACAAGTTTTGGAGCAACATCCAAGCAACGTTATCATGGACGCCCCTGCTTATTTCAGCAAGACAATGCCAAGCCACGTGTTACAACAGCGTGGCTTCATAGTAAAAGAGTGCGGGTACTAGACTGGCCTGCCCGTAGTCCAGACCTGGCTCCCATTGAAAAGGAGGTGGTCTGACAAGTCCAAAAGGAGCGACTGTTGAACATTGTTAATATTCAGTGTTTTATCGTTTTTAGTTAATATTGTGAATCCAACATTCTTTATTTTCATGTACATTCTGGGTAACCTCAGTAAAAAAAAGTGTACAACTCCATTTTTGAGGTGGTCTGTCATTGGTCATCGTTTTTTAAATGTGTTGTTGTTGGTGTTGTTTGTGTTGTTTTTGTATATTGTGTGGTTTCTTCTTTTTTAAAAAAATGCAAAGCACCTTAGGGAAGCAACCTACATTTCGTTGGACCTGTACCTGTACATGCACAGTGACAATAAAGATCATTCATTCATTCATTCATTCATTTTTGGAATTCTATCAGCCATTATTGTGAGTTTTTGTAGTAGAAAAATACAAAAATTACCATCTCGAATAAACTTTCACCAGCTCAAAAAGGGACCCAAGCTCACATATTATACAGCAGATTTGTACAGCTGGTCTAACTTGATCAAAATAAATATTGTGTTGTTGTTTTTTTAAATAAGTACTTTTGCTATTTGCTTATGGTCATTATGTGGTTTGTCTGGGACATGCTTATGTTACACTTCCTTGTGGTGTAGGTATGTACATTATTGGATATGCTTTGGTATACATTTTGCCCCAAATTCACTTTTCCAAGTCGTTTTTGGATCTGTCTACAAGATTTCTGGCTACATTCCCGGGTTGCAAATGAAACCACGCCCCACCCTCTCCGAAAGAGAGACTCATAATTTATCTTTTGAAAATGTACATAGTTTAAAGGCCTACTGAAATGATTTTTTTTTTATTTAAACGGGGATAGCAGATCCATTCTATGTGTCATACTTGATCATTTCGCGATATTGCCATATTTTTGCTGAAAGGATTTAGTATAGAACAACGACGATAAAGATCGCAACTTTTGGTATCTGATAAAAAAAAGCCTTGCCTGTAGCGGAAGTAGCGTGACGTCACAGGAGCTAGTATTCCTCACAATTCCCCGTTGTTTACAATGGAGCGAGAGAGATTCGGACCGAGAAAGTGACGATTACCCCATTAATTTGAGCGAAGATGAAAGATTCGTGGATGAGGAACGTTAGAGTGAATGACTAGAATGCAGTGCATGACATATCTTTTTTCGCTCTGACCGTAACTTAGGTACAAGCTGGCTCATTGGATTCCACACTCTCTCCTTTTTCTATTGTGGATCACGGATTTGTATTTTAAACCACCTCGGATACTATATCCTCTTGAAAATGAGAGTCGAGAACGCGAAATGGACATTCACAGTGACTGAACATGTAAATACACGGTTAATAATTTTCAGCTTTGCGAAGCTAAAAAAATAGAAGCTAACTTAGCTACAGAGCTAACGTGATAGCAGGCTCAAATGCAGATAGAAACTAAATTTAAAAAAAACCCTGACTGGAAGGATAGACAGAAGATCAACAATACTATTAAACCATGAACATGTAACTACACGGTTAATAATTTTCAGCTTGGCGAAGCTAAAAAAAATAGAAGCTAACTTAGCTACGGGGCTAACGTGATAGCATCAGTCTCAAATGCAGATAGAAACTAAATAAAAAAAAACCCTGACTGGAAGGATAGACAGAAGATCAACAATACTATTAAACCATGAACATGTAACTACACGGTTAATAATTTTCAGCTTGGCGAAGCTAAAAAAATAGAAGCTAACTTAGCTACGGGGCTAACGTGATAGCATCAGTCTCAAATGCAGATAGAAACTACATTTAAAAAAACCCTGACTGGAAGGATAGACAGAAGATCAACAATACTTTTAAACCATGAACATGTAAATACACGGTTAATAATTTTCAGCTTGGCGAAGCTAAAAAAATAGAAGCTAACTTAGCTACAGGGCTAACGTGATAGCATCAGTCTCAAATGCAGATAGAAACTACATTTAAAAAAAACCCTGACTGGAAGGATAGACAGAAGATCAACAATACTATTAAACCATGAACATGTAAATACACGGTTAATAATTTTCAGCTTGGCGAAGCTAAAAAAATAGAAGCTAACTTAGCTACGGGGCTAACGTGATAGCATCAGTCTCAAATGCAGATAGAAACTACATTTAAAAAAACCCGGACTGGAAGGATAGACAGAAGATCAACAATACTATTAAACCATGAACATGTAACTACACGGTTAATAATTTTCAGCTTGGCGAAGCTAAAAAAATAGAAGCTAACTTAGCTACGGGGCTAACGTGATAGCATCAGTCTCAAATGCAGATAGAAACTAAATTAAAAAAAACCCTGACTGGAAGGATAGACAGAAGATCAACAATACTATTAAACCATGAACATGTAACTACACGGTTAATAATTTTCAGCTTGGCGAAGCTAAAAAAAATAGAAGCTAACTTAGCTACGGGGCTAACGTGATAGCATCAGTCTCAAATGCAGATAGAAACTAAATTTAAAAAACCCCTGACTGGAAGGATAGACAGAAGATCAACAATACTATTAAACCATGAACATGTAACTACACGGTTAATAATTTTCAGCTTGGCGAAGCTAAAAAAATAGAAGCTAACTTAGCTACAGAGCTAACGTGATAGCAGGCTCAAATGCAGATAGAAACTAAATTTAAAAAAACACTTCTGATGGACGAGTCTGGGTTTGGAGGTTGCCAGGAGAACAGTACATTTCCGACTGCATTCTGCCGAGTGTGAAATTTGGTGGAGGAGGAATTATGGTGTGGGGTTGTTCTTCCAGTGAAAGGACCTTTGAATGCTCCGGGATACCAAAACATTTTTGGACAATTCCATGCTCCCAACCTCGTGGGAACAGTTCGGAGCGGGGCCCCTTCCTCTTTCGACATGACTGTGCACCAGTGCACAAAGCAAGATCCATAAAGACGTGGATGACAGAGTAAGGTTTGGATGAGCTTGACTAGCCTGCACAGAGTCCTGACCTGAACCCGATAGAACACCTTTGGGATGAATTAGAACGGAGACTGAGAGCCAGGCCTTCTCCACCAACATCAGTGTGTGACCTCACCAATGCTTTTTGGAAGAATGGTGGAAAATTCCTGTAAACACACTATGCAACCTTGTGGACAGCCTTCCCAGAAGAGTTGAAGATGTAATAGCTGCAACATCATATTGAACCCTATGGGTTAGGAATGGGATGGCACTTCAAGTTCATACGTGAGTCAAGGCAGGTGGCCAAATACTTATATATAGTGTATATCTTGAAGTTGTCCTTTAAGCTTGAGACTTAACTCCCTGGAGATGCACTAATAATACATGTTGTTATGATTCGTATTACCCACTAATGATAATCCTATGTCTGTCGGATCATCTCTAATTTACAGAAAAACTTGTCAGATTTATAATCATATTTATGTGAATAATGACACGTAATATGATTAGTTAAATCTACACTACCGTTCAAAAGTTTGGGTGACCCAGGGCCGGCCCGTGGCATAGGCCGTATAGGCAAATGCTAAGGGCGCCGTCCATCAGGGGGCGCCACGCCAGTGCCACAAATGTTGGAGGAAAAAAAAAAAAAAAAAAAAAAAAAAAGTTGGTACTATTATTTCTAAATACAAAAAATAATCCAGCGCTAATTAAAATGCAAAGTAAAGCCTATTTAATAGAAATATTATTTGTTACAACATTACCCGTCCCCCCCCCCCCCCCTCCCCCGCACGGTGCGCCCCCTCCCTTCCCGTATCATGACTCTTTTTGGACGTCACCACATCAAAAAATCAACACAAGATGTCAAAACGGCCAAAACTGTCAGGTGCCCAGGGAAGAAAAAATAGAAAAGAAGAGGAGGAGAAACGAGAAAAAGACAGAGGTAGCAGGTAGGTAACGTTAGCCTACATTAAATTATTTGTCTGTTACAGAATGTGATAGTAACCTGGCTTTTAGCATTAAGCTAATGTTACATGATTCGGCAATTGCTAATCAATAAATAGCTAGTTCTGTTTTAACGTCGGGTTAATATTGTGGAGGGGGCTAAATTGTTATGGAAAATAATAATGTAACGTTAGGTAATTACAGTACTCCCACCTTACATTCCTCAGGGACATTTGTATTAGATCTTTTAAGCAGGTGTTTTTTGTTTACATTGTTATTGCCTTCTGGTTAGCTAATGTTTGCCCTGCAGGTAATAGTCACTTTTCCACTCCTTTATATATTAGGTATAGTTGTAAGCCTGGTTGTTAAAGTGCACATTATTAATGTTAATTAAGCAATATCACATGAGAGGGAATGCTGTTTTTTAATTTGAGCACTGCTGTGATTCGGTTAAAGATAATCATAACATAACATTCTCATATAATATGTTAATTTGCTTTCTTTAAGTAAAAAAAAGGTCAAAGACAAAGCTATTCGGTGGGGGAGGAGGGGCGCCACCTAAAATCTTGCCTAGGGCGCCAGATTGGTTAGGGCCAGGCCTGGGGTGACCCCAAACTTTTGAATGGTAGTGTATATTATGACAACTTTAGGGTTTTTTCCTTAGATGTGTTAATCCCAATCTTTGAGAAGTCAAAAATGTGTATTAAAAAGCTGGTTTCAACCAAATCCATGCAATAATGAGTTTTTTAGTGCATGTAAACATACCAAGTGTGTGTATGGGGCGGCCGTGTTGGGTTTAGGGTGGGATAGGGGGCCCTTAAGGAATCTTATGTATGGAGGCCCAGAATTTTGGTGCGATGCCCCTGCTTGTAAAGGTATTGCACTATAAGTATGACGGTTGTTTTCCGTAACGTGTTCCCTCCTTTTCCAATGCAAAAAAAATCGTGACCAGATATGCACATAATTGGCCGTGACTCTGCGTGAGGTAACTACCCTTTTCGTTGTCGCGCGCGCCAAAAAGAAGACGGTTAGATATGAAAAGAGCCTGTGAGGTGCGAATGAATCATGAAATAAAGAAAATGAGGTGATGCAAAGGAAGGTAAGCGAGGATGAAGACACGATAGCAAGAGTACAAAGTTCATCTCATCACCACGTTGAGAAATAGAGATGAGGACGGGGCGGATTTTCACCCAAGAAAGTCCTGTGTCCATCCAGACCACACGTTGAGACAAGACGCGGGGCGAAATTGAACACACCTCCCCAGATTGGGAAGCACTGTGTTGCCATGGCAACGGGTCTGACGTCAAGAGCTGGGCATTATGTGATTACTCATAGAGAGTCTGTTGAGGAGCAGACCAATAAAAGAGGGACCATTACTCACACACGGGGAGATGGCCGGTGCTCAGGTTGCACACACACACACACACACACACACACACACACACACACACACACACACACACACACACACACACACACACGCACACACACACACACGCACACACACACACACACACACACACACACACACACACACACACACACACACACACACACACGTGCACACACTCGCACACAACGGCAGTTAAATGTGAAGCCCAAAGTTACTCAAAAGCTGATGAATGAGCAGCGTGACAATCCATTCAAGGAAAATAAAGTGCGGATGTTGCACTTTAGTCCATCTTCTGAATTCAAAAACAGTGAGAAATATTTTGAGTACAAATCATCAATGACCTGGGCCCCCCAAAAACATAATGATGCTATTGAACTAGTGTTTTTAGGCTTCGTCCATGTATTGACAAACATGGAAGCGTTCGATAAGTTAGAAGGTATAATAACTGGGGATGTCCGATAATGGCTTGATATTGTCCAACTCTTGATTACCGATACCGATATATACAGTCGTGGAATTAACACATTATTATGCCTAATTTGGACAACCATGTATGGTGAAGATAAGGTCCTTTAAAAAAAAAAATTAAAAAATAAATAAATAAATAAATAAATTTTGAATAAAAAAGAGCTCGACGAATGCGTGGAATGCACGCTGACGTCACCGCATGTACCGCAGCTCCAGTCACATGGCTAGGTAAACACAACTAGTGCAGCTTTGTGTGCGTGTGGTAGCACAACTGGCTGTGACCAAAAGGCATTCCATGTTTTTGTGTAATGACAATGTGTTGTGTATTTCTGTAAAGATTCCTGCCATGTTTTAACTTTGGTCTAAAAAGTCGTCACCGGTGTTTGTCCAGCTTGCGGTGAAGATGCGTGCGTGCATGCATACATGACTACTTTGCACACTCATGTTAACACAACAGCATTTATGTCATTATTTTTTAAATACCGTATTTCCTTGAATTGCCGCCGGGAATATAGTATTCGCCTGCCTAGAATTACAGCCGGGTCAAACTCGTTTTGCAAAATAATTAGCGCATGCTTGGCACTTCCGCCGGGTCAAATAAGAGTCATTAAATGACTTCCGCCCCCTGGTGGTAGAGGGCGCTAGTGATCCTTCTTGCGACTGCTGGTACTGCAGAAGACCGGTGCTGCAGAAGAAGACAACACGCAGCAAGAGTGAGCAGCCATTGTTTGCTTGCACTTTTAACATGGAGGATTACATATCTAAAATAAAACAGTTTTCTAAACTGGACTTTCAGTCGAAGCAGGAGGTAATACTTAAAGGAAGAGACTTTTAAAACTGAAGAAAGTTAAGGAAGACTTCTATAGGAGCTGCGCATGGACTCATTTATACCTAAAGGTAAGACCATAATAATGTTTTTTTTAATTAAATGTGATTTTCATGATAAGGTAAGCGCCGGAGTGAGAAGAGGTTTTAAAATAATTAGCGCATGCTTGCCAATCCCGCATGCTTTTGGTAAACGCAGGAGTGAGAAGAGGTTTTAAATTAATTAGCGCCCCGGCGGCTATTCAAGGAAATACGGTAGGTTTAAAGCCAAAGGAGATTCTCTTTCTGAATGTTCTAAACTCCTGCTTCCTTACCAGTGCGGAATCAATACAGCCTCAAGGAGTTGGGCAACAACTGAGGTCCACTACACCGACATGAACAAAACCTATTGTTAAATAAATGTGTTCAGGAGAGGACACACAGAAGAGAATACAAATACTAACAGAAGAAATGAACAAATTAAAAAGAGACTATCTTTGAACCACAGTAAAATTAAAATAATGCTATTTGGTAACAGTAGAAAAGAGCATCATACGCGAATACAAATAGATGGAGTAAACATTGAAAGTAGGGATGTCCGATAATGGCTTTTTGCCGATTTCCGATATTCCGATATTGTCCAACTCTTTAATTACCGATACCGATATCAACCGATACCGATATCAACCGATATATACAGTCGTGGAATTAACACATTATTATGCCTAATTTGGACAACCAGGTATGGTGAAGATAAAGTACTTTTAAAAAATAATAATACAATAAAATAAGATAAATAAATTAAAAACATTTTCTTGAATAAAAAATAAAGTACAACAATATAAAAACAGTTACATAGAAACTAGTAATGAATGAAAATGAGTAAAATGAAGTGTTAAAGGTTAGTACTATTAGTGGAGCAGCAGCACGCACAATCATGTGTGCTTACGGACTGTATCCCTTGCAGACTGTATTGATATATATTGATATATAATGTAGGAAGCAGAATATTAATAACAGAAAGAAACAACCCTTTTGTGTGAATGAGTGTAAATGGGGGAGGGAGGTTTTTTGGGTTGGTGCACTAATTGTAAGTGTATCTTGTGTTTTTTATGTTGATTTAATAATAAAAAATAAAAATAAAAATAACAACAAAAACGATACTGATAATAAAAAAAACGATACCGATAATACATTTTAAAGCAATTATCGGACATCTCTAATAATAACATCTAAGAACAAAAATATTATGCACCGATAACATCATGCATGAGGATTTTACTGAAACGGGATGATAACAAAACACATGATTATGTTGAAATGAATATGATAAATAATGCCGCTTTAGTGTACCGAGTAAGCCAGGATGGATCGCGACTATATATTCTCCAGGTGGGACTCTTTGGGCACCTCACGGTTTGACTACCGTATTTTTCGGACTATAAAGCTTATCGACTACGGGGTCGTCACGGACTACAATGGCGGACGCTCGCACATTTTCAAGGCTTATGCAGATCCCAAATGCAGATCAACAGGTACCAGAAGGTAAGAAAAGTTGGTTTTGCATAATATTGCGTAACAAAACGCCAGATAATATGTCCTGCCATTATGCGGTCCTTATACACACACCATAATAATACTTGTATGTTTAATGCGCGGACAATCCATCAAGCGGTGCGGCTTCATAGCTTACCAAATTCGTACTAATAACATTTTTAACAGATTTTTGAGCGCCATGTGTAATGTTCTATATTCTCAATGGAACATAAAAGTGCTTTGGTAAGCACAACCAGAATTATTCCGTACATTAGGCGCACCGGGTTATAAGGCGCCCTGTCGAGTTTTGAGAAAATGAAAGGATTTTAAGTGCGCCTTATAGTCGGTATGCTAAAAATACGGTATGCTATTGAACTATATTGTTTTTAGGCTTCTTAAATAAACATTTTTGCATTTTTGACAAACATGAAAGCGTTCAATAAGTTAGGTGTGACATCATTTAGGAATAAAAATATTATGCACTGATAACATCATGCATAAGGATTTTACTGCAAAGGGATGATAACAAAACACATGATTATGTTGAAATGAATATGATAAATAATGCTGCTTTAGTGTACCGAGTAAGCCAGGATGGATTGCGACTACCGCATTTTTCGGACTATAAGTCGCAGTTTTTTTCATAGTTTGGCCGGGGGGTGCGACTTATACTCAGGAGCGACTTATGTGTGAAATTATTAACACATTACCGTAAAATATCAAATAATATTATTTAGCTCATTCACGTCAGACAGTGGTTCTCAAATGGGGGTACGCGTACCCCTGGGGGTACTTGAAGGTATGCCAAGGGGTACGTGAGATTTTTTTTAAAATATTCTAAAAATAGCAACAATTCAAAAATCCTTTAAAAATATAAATAAAAACCTAACTTTTTTTCCAAATAGGTCAAGAAAGACCACTACAAATGAGCAATATTTTGCACTGTTATACAATTTAATAAATCAGAAACTGATGACATAGTGCTGTCTTTTACTTCTTTATCTCTTTTTTTCAACCAAAAATGCTTTGCTCTGATTAGGGGGTACTTGAATTTTAAAAAAATTCACAGAGGGTACATCACTAAAAAAGGTTGAGAACCACTGACGTAAGAGACTAGACGTATAAGATTTCATCGGATTTTAACGATTAGGAGTGACAGATTCAGGGCCGGCCCGTGGCATAGGCCGTATAGGCAAATGCTAAGGGCGCCGTCCATCAGGGGGCGCCATGCCAGTGCCACAAATGTTGGAGAAAAAAAAAAGAAAAGTTGGTACTATTATTTCTAAATACAAAAAATAATCCTACGTTAATTAAAATGCAAAGTAAAGCCCCCTCCCTTCCCGTATCATGACTCTTACCACATCAAAAAATCAACACAAGATGTCAAAACGGCCAAAACTGTCAGGTGCCCAGGGAAGAAAAAAGAGAAAAGAAGAGGAGGAGAAACGAGAAAAAGACAGAGGTAGCAGGTAGGTAACGTTAGCCTACATGAAATTATTTGTCTGTTACAGAATGTAATAGTAACCTGGCTTTTTAGCATTAAGCTAATGTTACATGATTCGGCAATTGCTAATCAATAAATAGCTAGTTCTGTTTTAACGTCGGGTTAATATTGTGGAGGGGGCTAAATTGTTATGGAAAATAATAATGTAACGTTAGGTAATTACAGTACTCCCACTTTACATTCCTCAGGGACATTTGTATTAGATCTTTTAAGCAGGTGTTTTTTGTTTACATTGTTATTGCCTTCTGGTTAGCTAATGTTTGCCCTGCAGGTAATAGTCACTTTTCCACCCCTTTATATATTAGGTATAGTTGTAAGCCTAGTTGTTAAAGTGCACATCATTAATGTTAATTAAGCAATATCACATGAGAGGAAATGCTGTTTTTTAATTTGAGCACTGCTGTGATTCGGTTAAAGATAATCAAAACATAACATTCTCATATAATATGTTAATTTGCTGTCTTGGGGTGGGGGCGCCACCTAAAATCTTGCCTAGGGCGCCAGATTGGTTAGGGCCAGGCCTGGACAGATTGTTTGGTAAACGTATAGCATGTTCTATATGTTATAGTTATTTGAATGACTCTTACCATAATATGTTACGTTAACATACCAGGCACGTTCTCAGTTGGTTATTTATGCCTCATATAACGTACACTTATTCAGCCTGTTGTTCACTATTCTTTATTTATTTTGAATTGCCTTTCAAATGTCTATTCTTGGTGTTGGCTTTTATCAAATAAATTTCCCCCAAAAAATGCGACTTACATATGTTTTTTTTCCTTCTTTATTATGCATTTTCGGCCGGTGCGACTTATACTCCGGAGCGACTTATACTCCGAAAAATACGGTATATATTATCCAGGTGGGAATCGTTGGGCACCTCACGAATTGATTACTATTCATAAAACAAGGAAACACTCCAGCAGGGTAGTCCCGAGGACAGGGCTGTCATATAAAGCATCCTGATTGGCAATCAGGCACAGGTGAGGAAGGAGAAATACAGACAAACGGAAGCAAACAGGAAATGGAAACAAAAATAAGAGCACTGGACAGGATATGAAAAAACAACAACCAGAAACTAATAATAACTGTCATGAGAGATCATGAAAAATGTGACCCCCTGCAGTAGATGCCAAATAAACACAAACAAGACACATCCTGTACGCCACTTGATGTTTTGCAATGTCTCACAGTGTTGTGTAGCAGATGGTGCTTAGCCACATCAAATAAATCACAATTGTCCTCCAAATACGATCATTTTTTAAGCTTCTGGTATATTTTGTCATTTCCCATCTGGCAACACTGTTCTCTAGGGCTGGGAATCTTTGGGTGTCTCACGATTCGATTCAAAATCAATTCTTGGGGTCACGATTCGATTCAGAATGGATTTTTTTCCAATTCAACACGATTCTCGATTCAAAAACGATTTTTTTTTTTTTTTTTTTTTTTTTATTTTTTTTTTTTTTTTTTTTAATGAAAACAATACACAACAATACCATAATAATGCAATACAATTTCAAAACAAAACCCGACCCAGCAACATTCAGAATAGCAATAAACAGAGCAATTGAGGACACACAAACATGACACGGAACAATCTAAAATATTGAAACAAAAATGAATATTATCAACAACAGTATCAATATTAGTTACAATTTGCAGTGATTAAAAATCCCTCATTGATATTATCATTACAAACATTAATAATAAAAAATAAAAAAATTACAAAAAATGAATAATAGTGTCACTTGCATCGCATCTCATAAACTAAATGTCTAATGATAATGTCAATGAGGAATTTTTTTAATCACTGCTATGTTGAAATTGTAACTAATATTGATACTGTTGTTGATAATATTCATTTTTGTTTCACTACTTTTGGTTTGTTCTGTGTCTCCTCTCAATTGCTCTGTTTATTGCAGTTCTGAGTGTTGCTGGGTCGGGTTTGGTTTTGGAATTTGATTGCATTGTTATGGTATTGCTGTGTATTGTTTTGTTGGATTGATTCATTTAAAAAAAAAAAAAAAAAAAAAAAAAAAAAAAAAAAAAAAAAAAAAATTTAAATGAGAATCGATTCTGAATCGCACAACGTGAGAATCGCGATTCGAATTCGAATCAATTTTTTCCCCACACCCCTACTGTTCTCCATCCAAAAGCACTGCCATGAGATCTCCTGTCGAGTCCACGGCTTCTGCATTCCACACTCACTGGCGCCCATGTTTGACAACGTGCATTAAGCATGTACGTTGACACATGCGCTATTGTGTGGCGCACACACACACACACACACACACACACACACACACACACACACACACACACACACACACACACACACACACACACACACACACACACACACACACACACACACACACACACACACGTACGCATTCCGCTCACTTCCTCTTAACATCTCCCTCACAGTCTCCACCGGGACTTAAAACACTGTTGGGGCTGATAAGGATCCTGGCAAACAGCGAGGATAAACAGTCCGTCTGGTAATTAAGAGCCAGCGGCCAATCAGAGAAGAGGACGCCCAGACAAACATGTGACCCAGACTCCATTACTGATGCCTTGTGCATTCCCAGGCAAAAACCATCAATCCATACGTACTGGAGAGTTGAAAAAAGTGAACGCGAGCTCCGGCACTTTCCATGACTCCTCTTCGGAGTCGGGAGAACGACCTTGTCTTCGTCCACGTCTGCGGAGATCATCAGTCAATCCGGTCACGGTAATCCGTGAGGATGTGACGTTTGCGAACGAGTCCAATCTTTGGAAGTGAAGTAATGACATTTATATAGCGATTTTTCTCTAGTGGTCAAAGCGCTTTTACATGGTCTACAACAGTGTTTTTCAACCTTTTTTGAGGCAAGGCACATTTTTTTCATTAAAAAAATCCGGAGGCGCACCACCAGCAGAAAACGTTAAAAAATGAAACTCCTTATTTTGAGTTTGTTGGTGTTTTCCTGTGTGTCGTGCTTTAGTTCTTGTCTTGCGCTGTTATTTTGGTGGCCCTTTTCCTGTAGCAGTTTCATGTCTTCCTTCGAGCGCTATTCCGCGCACCTGCTTTGCGTCAGCAAGCCAGGCTGTTTACGTTGTTGCTATCCGTCTTTGTGGGGACATTGTTGATTGTCATGTCATGTAGGGACGTAGTTTTTGCTGTCGTCCAGCATTCTGTTTCTGTTTACTTTGTAGCCGGTTCAGTTTTACTTTACTTTGCTGCAGATTGGCAATAATGCAGAAGTTGCATTATTTCCCATGGCACACCAGACAATATCTCACGGCACACTAGTGTGCCGCGGCACAGTGGTTGAAAAACACTGGTCTACAAAACCCAAAACCAGTGACCACGTTGTGTAAATGGTAAATAAAAACAGAATACAATGAATTCAACCTATATTCAATTGAATAGACTGCAAAGACAACATACTTAACGTTCGAACTGGTAAACTTTGTTATTTTCTGCAAATATTAGCTCATTTGGAATTTGATGCCTGCAACATGTTTATGTATTTATATAGTTGCAAAGTTGAAAAGCCAGTATCTGTGATGGTATGGGGGTGTATTAGTGCCCAAGACATGGGTAAATTAATGCTGAAAGGTACATACAGGTTTTGGAGCAACATATGTTGCCATCCAAGCAACGTCTTTTTCTTGGACGCCCCTGCTTATTTCAGCAAGACAATGCCAAGCCACATTCTGCAGGTGTTACAACAGCCTGTAGTCCAGACCTGTCTCCCATTGAAAATGTGTGGCGCATTATGAAGCC
Organism: Entelurus aequoreus; assembly: GCF_033978785.1. NCBI lineage: Eukaryota > Metazoa > Chordata > Actinopteri > Syngnathiformes > Syngnathidae > Entelurus > Entelurus aequoreus. The sequence goes on along the minus strand of NC_084754.1, from coordinate 3,418,224 downwards.
TAAAATACCACAACGGTAGGCTGACCATACGTCCTCTTTTCCCCGGACATGTCCTCTTTTGCGGGGGTGTCCGCAAATGCCTCAAATGTCCGGCATTTTGAGTTATGGTTGCGTGTATTTTCAATGTACGTCCAGGGTTAAGTTAAGAAGGGGTTAAACAAAACAAACTGTGAAGGTGCGCGCACGCAGAAACATTCGTGAGGGAGGGGCAGAGACACAGAGCGAGAGAGCTAGTGAGTGGAGAGAGACATGAGAACAAGAAATGCCGAAATGTTAATGCAACTTCACGGATGATTTGCGGAAAAAGTATTTGTGTTTTGGTCCTGGCCATGACACATGGGAAGCAGAATGCACTGTGTGCAAAGCAGCAACGTATGTATCTGTGGCAAATAAAGGGGCCAACGATCTACAAGCCCATATCCACACTACAAAGCACAAAACAGCTGTGCAGGGCGAGAGCTCCTCTGCTGTTTTTTGTTTAAATGTAATCATTTTCTTTTGAGGCATTATTTATGTTTACATTATATACAAGAGGTTATTTTGAATATTTCTACCTCTGCAATTTTTTTCCCAAAACTGTGAATGTCACAGAATATAAGTGTGACTTATTTTGTTATACTGTCAAGCAGTGTTGGCGTTAACGCACTTTTTGTGTCTTTTTAACGCATTGAAATCAGCAAGGACGCAGATTATAATTTTTTTTTACCATTTGTGGCCCACAGCTAATGTTTTAAAGGCCCACGGCACATTCTAAAAATACTATTAAAATAAATAAAAACATAACAAAAGTGAAATAAAAAAGCTTAAAGGTGAAATGTCATTTAGAAACAGTTGCAATGTTGACTAATAAAACAAAAATGTTTTTTTGTTTTCAAACTGTCATTGCTCAAAACATAATATTGAATCAAAATCAATGTTATTATGAATTATTGACCTATCCAAGGCTCCGATTACTTCACATCAAATATTCCACTAAGAAAAATATTTTTGGTGGAAGATTTTGCATATTTTGTGTGTTTGCCATAAAAAACATAGTTTTGTTTGACAAAAAAGGGCGGAAAACAAACAAACAAATAACAACATAAAAAAATTTAAACATTTTGAAATAAGGAATAGATGTGAAGTTGATGCAGACTCCAGAGATTTAAGCGTTAAATATAAAATGTATGTATGCCCTGGCACACCATTATCATCATTTCATGACCCAAGCAAAACACTTTTTACACTTTTATACTGAAATAAATACACCTACAACTTATTAAATAAAAACATAGAAAAAACTACCAGCAGTGGTAAAGTATAGATCCATGAAGGAAAGAAGAAAGTGAATGAATGTTTATAACTGAATACATTTACATATGTATACACATTTATTTTCTTTTGTATTATTGTTTTTAATGAATTAAGTAACGTTTATGACAACCTTTTTCCAAAACACGATATAGAATGTGAGATACAACAGGACAATGCATACATTTGTCATTTGTTTTCAAAACGCTTACAAAAAAGTGGGACCCCAAAAATTTACTGTGGCACCCCATTTTTATGACTTGATGGGGTCCCTGGGACCCCATTTTGAAAATTCCTAGCGCCAACACTGCTGTCAACAGAGGAGAAAAAAGGCTTTATTTAAATGAATATATTACTTATAAAGCAAGTTCGAGTATCATTGGCAAATTTTCACCTAGTCCCGGCCTTAGCGTGCTGCCCGCCTTGGCACGCATATATGTGTCCTCTTTTTGGGATTTCACAATATGGTCAGCCTACACAACGGAGATCCCGGACTGTTGAACAACTTAAGCTGTACATCAAGCAAGAATGGGAAAGAATTCCACCTGAAAAGCTTCAAAAATTGGTCTCCTCAGTTCCCAAACGTTAACTGAGTGTTGTTAAAAGGAAAGGCCATGTAACACAGTGGTAAAAATGTCCCTGTGACAACTTTTTTGCAATGTGTTGCTGCCATTAAATTCTAATTCAATGATTATTTGCAAAAAATGATTAAGTAAATCAGGGGTACCCATTATGTCGATGGCGGAAGGTGTGTCAGTCGATCGCCAGCCAGGCATTAAAAAAACAGACCTAAAAATTAGCGATCGTCAATCTTCACTAAGACGCCACTTTAGTCACTTGATTGACATTCACGGCACCCGAGGGTCTTGTGAGATGACGCTGGCTGCTGCCAGATCATTATTAAGAAAAAACGACCGACAGAAAGGCGAGAAACACGTTTTATTTCAACAGACTCTCTGCACGGTTCCTGTCTTCACAATAAAAGCGCTGCTCCATCCTGCCTGCACTAACAAAATAAAGTTTGACGCCATTGTATTTCTTGTAATGTGTATAAAAAGTGGGTATGGATAAATAAGATGGCAAAAAGCAACCACTTTCATGTGGTATTGGACAGAAAGGACTTTTTTTCTCCTCCTTTTGAAAATGTGGACGTTATCATCACTACTGTCTGATTCCAATCAATGCAAGTCATCAGAATCAGGTAATACACCAACTTATATTCTTGTCTTCATGAAAGAAAGGAATCTATACGTGTTAAACATGCTTGTATTTGCATTAAACACCTTTAACTTGTTAACAAAAACGTCTCTTTCGTAAATAAATAAATATAAATTACATATATGAACGAGGTAGATCCCCTCCACTTGGTCAATTAAAAAGTAGCTCGCCTGCAGGAAAAGTGTGTGCACCCCTGATGTACACTCTTATTACTTTACTGTAGTTGCAGTTCATGCTATCGTATTGTTTTTCATACAATGTTTATAATATAGGACCTGATCAGTGGCCTAGTGGTTAGAGTGTCCGCTCTGAGTTCGGTAGGTCGTGAGTTCAAACCCCGGGAAAGTCATACCAAAGACTATAAAAATGGGAGCCATTACCTCCCTGCTTGGCACTCAGCATCAAGGGTTGGAATTGGGGGTTAAATCACCAAAAATGATTCCCGGGCGCAGCCACGGCTGCTGCTCACTGCTCCCCTCACCTCCCAGGGGGTGAAAAAGGGGATGGGTCAAATGCAGAGGATAATCTCACCACACCTAATGTGTGTGTGACAATCATTGGTACTTTAACTTTATAATATCAAAGTTTGTTTTTCTTTATAAAAGGCATGTTACATGGTAAATGTGTGCTTTTTTTGCGGGTGTGGCAAGCACCAATTATATTGATTCCAATTAATTTCAATGGGATATGTTGATTCGACATGTTTTGAGTAAAGAGAATACTAGTACGAGTTAATAACAACTGGACAGCACAGTTTATTTTTTCAGCTCAGTGTTGAATGTTTATTCAATCAACCAATCAAATATATAGCAAGTGTCTTAAAGGGCTGCACAAGCCACAATGACATCCTCGGCTCAGATCCCACATCAGGGCAAGGAAAAACTCAACCCAATGGGATGACAATGAGAAACCTTGGAGGGGACCGCAGATGTGGGGCGACTGGTGCAATGGACGTCTAGTTAAAAGTGTTTGTTAACAAAAACGTATTTCATAAATGAATAAATATGAATTATATGGGACAAGCGGTACAAAATGGATGGATGGATGGATAAGAATGAGGTAGATCCCCTCCACTTGGTCAATTTGAAAAGTAGCTCGCCTGGGCACTCCTGCTCTTGGACCCATTCCCTAATCCAAAAGCACTTGTGACATTAGACTTAGACTTAGACTAACTTTAATGATCCACAAGGGAAAGTAGCTCAGTTACAAAGGATGGAAAGTGTAAGGCTGGAAAGGGTAATGCAGGTATAAAATAGACTACAAATGTACCGTAGTAGCAATAGAAAATATAACATATATGTAGTATTTACATAATATATGTACAGTATATGATATATACTGATATATTATATGTTTATATCATATATACAATATAATTATATAATAATTATTAAATAAAATATAAATATATAAATAACATATAATAATAATAAATATATACATATATAAAAATATTATATAAAAATGAGAGATGTCCGATAATATCGGACTGCCGATATAATCGGCCGATAAATGCTTCAAAATGTAATATCGGAAATTATCGTTATTGGCTTCAAGAAGTAAAATGTATGACTTTTTAAAACGCCGCTGTAGGGAGTGGTACACGGACGTAGGGAGAAGTACAAAGCGCCAATAACATAATATCTACGGCTTTTCGCACACACAAGCGAATGCAAATCATATTTGGTCAACAGCCATACAGGTCACACTGAGGGTGGCCGTATAAACAACTTCAACACTGTTACAAATATGCGCCCCACTGTGAACCCACATCGAACAAGAACGACAAACACATTTCGGGAGAACATCCGCACCGTAACACAACATAAACACAACACAACAAATACCCAGAACCCCTTGCAGCACTAACTCTTCCGTGCTACAATATACACCCCCCGCTACGTAACCCCGACACCCCCCCGCCCACCTCAACCTCCTCATGCTCTCTCAGGGAGAGCATGTCCCAAATTCCAAGCTGCTGTTTTGAGGCACGTAAAAAAAAATAATGCACTTTGTGACTTCAATAATAAATATGGCAGTGCCATGTTGGCATTTTTTTCCATAACTTGAGTTGATTTATTTTGGGAAACCTTGTCACAACAAAATTAGGCAAAATTAGGTGTTAATTCCACGACTGTATCGGTATCGGTTGATATCGGAATCGGTATTTAAGAGTTGGACAATATCGGAATATCGGATATTGGCAAAAAAGCCATTATCGGACATCTCTAATAAGAATTATATAATATAATAAAATACACTTACTATGTACAACATTACAGTATATGTAACAGCTGCAGCATAAAATAGAGAGTAGATCCAGCAGAAAATAGACATTATAAACACAGAGAGGGAGCTCACGTGTCAGGTGTCAGGTAATAGACAGATATCACCTATTGCTGTATGGCGAGTGATTATGCAGCTGGATGGAGTGCGGAATGAAGGAGTTCTTGAATAAAAACATCAAAACAAACAAAAAGAGGCGACAGAATAAAGTCCATATGTCATTTTAAATATATTTGCTTTGCTTTTTCATGTTTTGTGCTGGCAATTATGCAAATTAGACAATGACGCCACCAACCCCCCCCCACACCCTGGGGACCCCACACCGCAGATAGAGCGCAGTCCTGTGGGAAACACGGCCGTGTTTGTGTGCACCGCGTCATCCAGCATCTGCAGCAAAGATTGCGTTTAACGTGCGCTAACGCCAGCGCGGTTATTGCATTTGGGACAAGTGTTCCGTGTCACTTCTCCGCCACAAATGTGACCGAGCGCCGGCCAAACCTAATCTGGCGTGCGCTGCATCATGGCTAATTTGGTTACGACGATAGTGTATCTGCGCTGATCTCATTAAAGGCTTACCATCCCAACAGCTCACCTTGGCTCCGTCTGTCTCAATGAGTGGCTTTTATTGGAGCGCCAGAAGATGGCGGCGCACACGTGCATGCAAAGTGCGTGCGTGTGGTCAAGCAAGCTGCACTCCACCTGGTAGGCCAGTGGACCTAACGAGTCCCGTGCACTTAGGGCCTCCTGCACAACAACATCCGCTACCCGCAGCCCGAGGCTGTGGCCAGCTGCTGTGACGTGACACCTCCTTGACAACATGGAGCACAGCCTCCATGACCCACAAGGTGGATTCTCTTTCATGGATAGGATGAGTTTACTTACACCAGGGATATTCAACTATATTATTTTGGGGGACACATTTTTAGAAAGCAAAAGGACTGAGGGTTCAGACTTTTCCCATCACTATTAGTCTTATT
>NC_084754.1:3382453-3407453 GCF_033978785.1 Entelurus aequoreus | reverse complement strand
AAAAAAACATGGTAACACTTTAGTATGGGGAACATATTCACTATTAATTAGTTGCTTATTAACATGAAAATTAGTAACATATTGGCTCTTAAAGGCCTACTGAAAGCCACTACTAGCGACCACGCAGTCTGATAGTTTATATATCAATGATGAAATCTTAACATTGCAACACATGCCAATACGGCCGGGTTAACTTATAAAGTGACTTTTAAAACTTCCCGGGAAATATCCGGCTGAAACATCGCGGTATGATGACGTATGCGCGTGACGATGTCCGAGTAACGGAAGTTATGGTACCCCGTAGAATCCTATACAAAAAGCTCTGTTTTCATTTCATAATTCCACAGTATTCTGGACATCTTTTGCAATTTTTTTAATGAACAAAGCATTTCGCCGATGTATTGTCGTGGAGATAAAAGGCACTGAATGTCCATTTCGCGTTCTCGACTCTCATTTTCAAGAGGATATAATATCCGAGGTGGTTTAAAATACAAATCTGTGATCTACAATAGAAAAAGGAGAGTGTGGAATCCAATGAGCCAGCTTGTACCTAAGTTACGGTCAGAGCGACAAAAGATACGTCCATCGCTGCCTCTCTAGTCCTTCACTGTAACGTTCCTCATCTACGAATCTTTCATCCTCGCTCAAATTAATGGGGTAATCATCACTTTCTCGGTCCGAATCTCTCTCGCTCCATTGTAAACAACGGGGAATTGTGAGGAATACTAGCTCCTGTGACGTCACGCTACTTCCGCTACAGGCAAGGCTTTTTTTATCAGCGAGCAAAAGTTGCAAACTTTATCGTCGATTTTCTCTACTAAATCCTTTCAGCAAAAATATGGCAATATCGCGAAATGATCAAGTATGACACATAGAATGGATCTGCTATTCCCGTTTAAATAAAAAAAAATCATTTCAGTAGGCCTTTAACTAGTCATTATTAAGTACTTATTAACAGTGTTGGGTTAGTTACTGAAAACCAGTAACTAGTTACAATTACTAGTTACTTTATTTCAAAAGTACCGTATTTCCTTGAATTGGCGCCGGGAATATAGTATTCGCATGCCTAGAATTACAGCCGGGTCAAACTCATTTCGCAAAATAATTAGCGCATGCTTGGCACTTCCGCCGGGTCAAACATGAGTCATTAAATGACTCCCGCCTCCTGGTGGTAGAGGGCGCTAGTGATCCTTCTTGCGACTGCTGGTACTGCAGAAGACCTGTGCTGCAGAAGAAGACAACAGCAGCAATAGTGCGCAGCCATTTATTTTACCATGGAGGATTACATATCTAAAATAAAACAGTTTTCTAAACTGGACTTTCAATCGAAGCAGGAGGTAATACTTAAAAGGAAGATCTCCATCGAGACAGAGAGACTTTTAAAACTGAAGGAAGACTTCTATATCGATGCTTTTCTTCAAAAGGAGCTGGCATGGACTCATTTATACCTAAAGGTAAGACCATAATAACGTTTTTTTTATTAAATGTGCTTTTCATGATAAGGTAAGCGCCGGAGTGAGAAGAGGTTTTAAAATAATTACCGCATGCATGGCAATCTCGCCTGCTTTTGGTAAACGCAGGGGTGAGAAGAGGTTTTAAATTAATTAGCGCCCCTGCAGCTATTCAAGGAAATACGGTAACTCAGTTACTAACTCAGTTACTTACACCAAAAAGTAATGCGTACTGTGAAAAGTAACTATTTAGTTACTTCTTTTTTCCCCCTTTTTTTTTAAGGCTCCCATTAATGCCCTTTTAGCCTTCATTTCAGTACTGTTATTGCACTGGAGAATAATACCATCTGTTGATCAACTTGACATGCATTTGCATCACTCAACTCAGAAAGCAATGTGGTCTACATACAACACACAAACAATGTGCTCTACATACAACACACAAACAATGTGGTCTACATACAACACACAAGCAATGTGGTCTACATACAACACACAAACAATGTGGTCTACATACAACACACAAACAATGTGGTCTACATACAACACACAAACAATGTGGTCTACATACAACACACAAACAATGTGGTCTACATACAACACACAAACAATGTGCTCTACATACAACACACAAACAATGTGGTCTACATACAACACACAAACAATGTGGTCTACATACAACACACAAACAATGTGCTCTACATACAACACACAAACAATGTGGTCTACATACAACACACAAACAATGTGGTCTACATACAACACACAAACAATGTGGTCTACATACAACACACAAACAATGTGGTCTACATACAACACACAAACAATGTGGTCTACATACAACACACAAACAATGTGGTCTACATACAACACACAAACAATGTGGTCTACATACAACACACAAACAATGTGGTCTACATACAACACACAAACAATGTGCTCTACATACAACACACAAACAATGTAGTCTACATACAACACAGAAAGACAAAGATATGTTTCAAAGGCCAATTTATTTCAGGCCAGAAAAAATTGACAAAACTATTTTAAATAGCTGCAACATAATGGCACTTTAACTTTAACTCTAAGTAGATAGGATATTTGATCCAAGACACAACTTACATTTAACTAAAATGTTATTTTCTTTGTGCTCGACAAAAGAAAAGTATTGAGAATGTCTCCATGTTAAAAAACTTGACTTCTGGCTTCGCCATGATGTCTTGTTAGTTGTTATGAGAGTAGCGCATGTGTGTGTGTGTGTGTGTGTGTGTGTGTGTGGCCCTTTAAGATATGACAGCATGAGAGGTGAGTGACGTCAGTGAGTGAGTGGGCGAGAGAGGTGAGGGAGCGGCGACAGTGAGTGCGTGTAGGTGCTCTAGCTTGGTGGATGGCTGCGTCCAATAAAGTCACAAAGTTGCAACAAACCGCAAGTAACGCGTTAGTCCCAACACTGCTTATTAATGCCTTATTCGACATGGCCTTATTATAACCCTAACCCTCTAATCCTGGCCCTAACCCTCGTACCCGAACCCGAACCCTAACCAAAAAACTCTAAATTAAGTCTTTGTTACTTAGAATATGTTCCCCTAGTGTCCAAAAAACTCTAAATTAAGTCTCTGTTACTTAGAATATGTTCCCCGTACTAAAGTGTTACCAAAAACATAACTTTGTCTTGAATTTGAAAAAAAAAGAGGGTTCGGTGAATGCGCATATGAAACTGGTGGGGTTCGGTACGTCCAACAAGGTAAAGAACCACTGGTCTAAACACTCCTATCCAAAACGCTAAATGTTTTGTTCCACCAGGATAGCAACAAACCTAACTCAGAACACTTCACTCAACCCAGGTATCGTAACGTCTTCAAAGCTCACCGTTAGCTGCTTTTATACCCAATCATGGCACCCACCTGTTCCCAGTTAGCCTGTTCACCTGTGGGATGTTCCAAATAAGTGTTTGATGAGCATTACTCAACTTTCTCAGTCTTTTTTGCCACTTGTGCCAGCTTTTTTGAAACATGTTGCAAGGCATCCAATTCCAAATGAGCGAATATTTGCAAAAAAAACCAAAGTTTACCAGATCGAATGTTAAGTATCTTGTCTTTGCAGTCTATTCAATTGAATATAAGTTGAAAAGGATTAGCAAATCATTGTATTGTGTTTTTATTTACCATTTACACAACGTGCCAACTTCACTGCTTCCGGGGTTTGTAGAATGAACGGAAGGTAAACGGACACAATAAAGTTCAATTCTAACCAATTATTATGTAGCGTTAATACATTGTGAAGGGACCGTGTTTCATCCATTACACATGTGAGAGGAATGTTGTTTTGTGGCGGCCTTAAAAGTCGAATAAAACACAAGCGCCGAAGCGTGTTTGCCCAGTAGAACACATCCTGGTCTGGCCTGGCCTAGCTCCATACTTGGTCCAGTCCACTCAGACCTAGAAACAAAAATACACTAATGAATCGCAGATGCGGGGGCTCGAACCGACAGCCTCCTCCTTACTTTCCGTCCTTAAAAACCTTGGCGAAAAACCCGACCCCTCCGCACTTCGCTCCTTACTGACTTCGCTAATACTTAGTATTACTTTCTTTAAAACATGTATTCAGTTTTTTTTTTTTACTGTACAAAGTTATATGGTTGAAACCGATAATGATGACAAAAAACATTAAAAAAAAGATGGGAAAGTCCTCAAATGCTTAATTTGAAAATGTAATTTTGTTTAAAGTTAAAGTACCAATGATTGTCAAACACACACTAGGTGTGGTGAAATTTGTCCTCTGCATTTGACCCATCCCCTTATTCACCCCCTGGGAGGTGAGGGGAGCAGTGAGCAGCAGCGGTGGGCGCGCCCGGGAGTCGTTTTTGGTGATTTAACCCCCAATTCCAACCCTTGATGCTGAGTTAATGGGTCCCATTTTTATAGTCTTTGGTATGACTCGGCCGGGGTTTGAACTCACGACCTGCTGATCTCAGGGCGGACCGAGTAGGTGGTTTACAGATTATATGCAATCTGTTGTTGTGTTCCCTAATTTTGAGTGTACATAAATGAAGGTGTGTTTTGCTGAGACCGACCTGGACATAATCTGGACTGGACCTGGTTTTAAGAACCCTTTAAACAATCTAATTTCATTGACAGCCTGGTCTGGTTAGGAAAAGGTCCTTTAAAATTAAAAAAAAATTAAAAATAAAATAAAATCAGATAAATAAAAACATTTTCTTTAATAACAAAGAAAGTAAAACAATAAAAAAACAGTTACATAGAAACTAGTAATTAATGAAAGGACTCCTCTTCCTCCTATCCAGGAGATCGAAAAAAAGCCGCTGCCTGACCAGGGCTCAGAATATCTGCAGAGACTCCTCCCACCCCCACCAAGGACTGTTTTCACTGCTGGACTCTAGAAAGAGGTTCCGCAGCCTCCGTAGCAGAACCTCCAGGTTCTGTAACAGCTTCTTCCCTCAGGCCGTAAAACTCTTGAACGCATCATAATAATCGCCTCAATTCCCCCCAAAAAGGGATTAACTGGCTGGAAAATAAAGACAATATAACATACATCCATAAACGTGGATGCATATGCAAAAGTGCAATATATTTATCTGTACAGTAATCTATTTATCTATATCTGCACCTTATTGCTCTTTTATCCTGCACCACCACGAGCTAATGCAACAAAATTTAGTTCTTATCTGTACTGTAAAGTTCAAATTTGAATGACAATAAAAGGAAGTCTAAGTCTAGTACTATTATTAGCACGCACTTGCTTCACGGACTTTGTGTATCCCTTGCAGACTGTATTGTTATATATTGTCTTTGGCAGCTTAGTCACAGATGACCATGCTAATTTACGCTCTTGGGTCAGACACTTCTTTCGATTTGATGTTTAATTTTTTATTTTATTTATTTATTTATTTTAAAAAAAATGTTTTTAGTTATTATTTTTGTTTTATATATATTGTAGGAACCAGAATATTAATAACAGAAAGAAACAACCCTTTTGTGTGAATGAGTTTGGGTTGGTGCACTAATTGTAAGCGTATCTTGTGTTTTTTTATGTTGATTTAATAAAAATTAAAAAATTAAAAATAAATAAAAATAAATTAAAAAAAAAAAAAAAAAAAAAAAAATACAATTAAATAAAAATAAAATAAAAACACAGTCGGTGAGAGCTGCCCGCAAGAGGACCGTTTCTGCAAATATTCCAGGGGCCGTACTTATCAAGCTTCTCAGAATTACTCCTAAGAAGTCTGCTAAGAGTTGACTTAAGAGTAAATAAATTCTTCGCTGAAAGCTGCACTTAAAAGTTAGTTATCAAGCGTCTTACTCACACTTTCAGCGAAGTGTAGGACTGAATCTTAAGTGTCACACTCAGAGCTGAATTACGACATTACTATGTGCCGTAAACGCAATTTTAGGTGACGTCATTTCTGTGTCCATAGAAATGACCAATCACGGAAGGGAATCCCTTGTCTAAGAATAAAGAAATATGTTAGAAATATTTAAGTGGACAATGGGAGTGTATATTTTGACAATAAACCACAAAATAATACAAAACAAACTAGTCCCCGCCGGCACTCACGCTACCGCTCCCTCTCTTCTCTCGCCCACACACTCACTGACGTCACTCACCTCACGGCCACACACATACGCTACTGTCATAACATTTTCTTTCCAATTCATTAATTAGGCAACTAATTTGAAACTGGTGTGGGTGGCTCTATATATACTAGCCCACTGCAGACACATGCAGAAATCAACATGGAATCGAAAAGTATTAAATCTGTGACAAAAATAATACCCGCTCTGTCTAAACGATACCGTTTAATCAGCTGCTCGTCATCAAACAAATCCAGGACATCGTTCCGTTCCCTGAACGTTCGCGCACGTCTCTCTCGCCTCAGTGCCATCCCCTGCTGGCAACTCCTAACCACTTAAGACACCTCTGAAGGTCTCTTAAATATGGTGGAGAGTAGGAGTGATTCTTAGACTTAAGAACGTTGATAAAAAGCTTTTATTCTTAAGTTTGAGAGTAGGACTAAATTTCGCAAATTCTCAGGACTTAAGTGTAAAATGGCACTCTAAGAAGCTTGATAAGTACGGCCCCAGATGTAGCTGCTGACAGAACGCATTTTTTGTTCCGGTTTGGTCACATTGTTGGGGGGGGGGACAATTAATATGTGACAGCAAGCATTTGATGGAAGTCTCGGCTTGAAAATAAACTTTACTCCCTCTGAGTTTGTGAGGCCAATGAGGTATGATTCTTTCGGATAATGTCATGTGAAATCAATGTGTTTTCTTTTATTTGATGTCAGACTAATTGTAAGTTCTGTTTTTCTTATTTATTAGTTCTGACTAGCGATGTCCGATAATGGCTTTTTTGCCGATATCCCGATATTGTCCGACTCTTAATTACCGATTCCGATATCAACCGATACCGATATATACAGTCGTGGAATTAACACATTATGATGCCTAATTTTGTTGTGATGCCCCGCTGGATGCATTAAACAATCTTACAAGGTTTTCCAAAATAAATCAACTCAATTTATGGAAAAAAAAATGCCAACATGGCACTGCCATATTTATTATTGAAGTCACAAAGTGCATTATTTTTTTTAAACATGCCTCAAAACGGCAGCTTGGAATTTGGGACATGCTCTCCCTGAGAGAGCATGAGGAGGTTGAGGTGGGAGGGGTAGGGGGTAGCGGGGGGTGTATATTGTAGCGTCCCGGTAGAGTTAGTGCTGCAAGGGGTTCTGGGTAGAGATGTCCGATAGTATCGGTCTGCCGATATTATCGGCCGATAAATGCGTTAAAATGTAATATCGGAAATTATCGGTATCGGTTTTTTTATTATCAGTATCGTTTTTTTGTTTTTTTTGGTTTGTTTTTTTAAATTAAATCCACATAAAAAACACAAGATACACTTACAATTAGTGCACCAACCCAAAAAACCTCCCTCCCCCATTTACACTCATTCACACAAAAGGGTTGTTTCTTTCTGTTATTAATATTCTGCTTCCTACATTATATATCAATATATATCAATACAGTCTGCAAGGGATACAGTCCGTAAGCACACATGATTGTGCGTGCTGCTGCTCCACTAATAGTACTAACCTTTAACAGTTAATTTTACAAATTTTCATTAATTACTAGTTTCTATGTAACTGTTTTTATATTGTTTTACTTTCTTTTTTATTCAAGAAAATGTTTTTAATTTATTTATCTTATTTTATTTGATTCATTTTTTTAAAAAGTACCTTATCTTCACCATACCTGGTTGTCCTGGCATAATAATGTGTTAATTCCACGACTGTATATATCGGTATCGGTTGATATCGGTATCGGTAATTAAAGAGTTGGACAATATCGGCATATCGGATATCGGCAAAAAGCCATTATCGGACATCCTTAGTTCTGGGTATCTGTTCTGTTGTGTTTATGTCGTGTTACGGTGCGGATGTTCTCCCGAAATGTGTTTGTCATTCTTGTTTGGTGTGGGTTCACAGTGTGGCGCATATTTGTAACAGTGTTAAAGTTGTTTATACGGCCACTCTGTACAGCGGCGTTTTAAAAAGTCATACATTTTACTTTTTGAATCCGATACCGATCATTTCCGATATTACATTTTAAAGCATTTATCGGACTGCCGATATTATCGGACATCTCTAGTTCTGACGGCATTATTCTGGGATCGTTGTTAACGAGAAGAAATAAATGTCTTTGTGAGAAAAACAAACAACTTGAGACTTGATTAGGACCTCGGAGGGAGTAACACCAGGGGTTTTCCTACTCGTACTTTGCATGTTAAAAGCATGGTTCCTGCTCCCGTGAGGGGCCGCTTGGAGGTGAAAATGCGCGCTTATTCACGGCAGGTGTGCGCGTTGTCCGACATTACCTCTAATGTTTCCTCTGCTCTCACATCCTCTTCGCAGCTGACTGCCATGTGTAAAAAAAAAAAAAAAAAAAAAAAAAAAAAAAAAGGGCCGGGTGAGTCCCTGTCTGTTCTAATGGACTGCGCAGATGCCACTTTTCCTGGAAAGGGTCCCCGCTTCTCCTCAGCAAGAGCATGTGTGCGCAAACAGTTCTACACGTCCCTCTCAATATGTTTCACTGCTGTCTGGAAACAATAAAAAAAAAAAGGTGCATGACGAGGCGAGGCGAGGGGTGCGGAGAAAAGGAGAAAAAGAAGAAGAGAGGGAAAAAAAGTGGAAATTGGCACGAGGGGAGAAAGTTAGGCGGCTTTTTCGGGACGAGCCGAGTGGAGGGTAAGCAAAAAAAAAAAAAAGGGAAAGGAGGTGAGGCGACAGAGGTCATTTGGGAGATTATTAGAGATGTCCGATGATATCGGACTGCCGATATTATCGGCCGATAAATGCTTTAAAATGTAATATCGGAAATTAGCGGCATCGGTTTCAAAAAGTACAATCGATGACTTTTTAAAATGCCGCTGTACGGGGTGGTGCACGGACGTAGGGAGAAGTACAGAGCGCCGATAACGTCACGGCCAGGGTGCATTCCAATGCGTCCTCATCCGCGCCTCGTGACGAGCGCACCGCGGGCCACGCCCACATGCGCTCTCTCGCCGCTGACACGCCCCTGCTCGCGCTGAGAGCAGCACGCCCACGCAGCTACAAGCCTGCAGACTAGTGGTTAGAGCAGGGGTCAGCAACCTTTTTGAAAGCAAGAGCTACTTCTTGGGTAGTGATTAATGCGAAGGGCTACCAGTTTGATACACACTTAAATAAATTGCCAGAAATAGCCAATTTGCTCAATTGACCTTTAACTCTATGTTATTATTAATAATTAATGATATTTACACTTAATTGAACGGTTTAAAAGAGGAGAAAACACCAAAAAAAATGACAATTCAATTTTGAAACATAGTTTATCTTCAATTTCGACTCTTTAAAATTCAAAATTCAACCGAAAAAAAGAAGAAAAAAACTAGCTAATTTGAATCTTTTTGAAAAAATTAAAAAAAGAATTTCTGGAACATCATTAGTAATTTTTCCTGATTAAGATTAATTTTAGAATTTTGTTTTAAATAGGTTAAAATCCAATCTGCACTTTGTTAGAATATATAACAAATTGGACCAAGCTATATTTCTAACAAAGACAAATCATTATTTTTTCTAGATTTTCCAGAACAAAAATTTTAAAAGAAATTCAAAAGACTTTGAAATACGATTTAAATTTGATTCTACAGATTTTCTAGATTTGCCAGAATAATCTTTTTGAATTTTAATCATAATAATGGCTTTTTTGACGATATCCGATATTCCGATATTGTCCAACTCCTAATTACCGATTCCGATATCAACCGATACCGATATATACAGTCGTGGAATGAACACATTATTATGCCTAATTTTGTTGTGACACCCCGCTGGATGCATTAAACAATGTAACAAGGTTTTCCAAAATAAATCAACTCAAGTTATGGAAAAAAATGCCAACATGGCACTGCCATATTTATTATTGAAGTCACAAAGTGCATTCTTTTTTTTAACATGCCTCAAAACAGCAGCTTGGAATTTGGGACATGCTCTCCCTGAGAGGGAGGTTTGTAGGGGGTAGCGGGGGGTGTATATTGTAGCGTCCCGGAAGAGTTAGTGCTGCAAGGGGTTCTGGGTATTTGTTCTGTTGTGTTTATGTTGTGTTACGGTGCGGATGTTCTCCCGGAATGTGTTTGTCATTCTTGTTTGGTGTGGGTTCACAGTGTGGCGCATATTTGTAACAGTGTTAAAGTTGTTTATACGGCCGCCCTCAGTGTGACCTGTATGGCTGTTGACCAAGTATGGCTTGCATTCGCTTGTGTGTGCACGCAAAGGCAGTGCCTTTAGGGTTTATCTGTTATGTTTACTAAGGGAAGGTGACGGCAACTGACCCCAGAGGGAAGTATGTACAATAATTTATTATATATATAATCAATATATATATATGCTTTGCATTCACTTGTGTGTGTGAAAACCCGTAGATATTATGTGACGGGAATTGCACGCCCCCAATATTGCTGTCTGGGTGGAAATCGGGAGAAATTCGGGAGAATGGTTGCCCCGGGAGATTTTCGGGAGGGGCACTGAAATTCGGGAGCCTCCCGGGGAAAATCGGGAGGGTTGGCAAGTATGACTGGGAGACGCAACTGCTCTGTACTTCCCCCTACGTCCGTGTACCACTCCGTACAGCGGCGTTTTAAAAAGTCATACATTTTACTTTTTGAAACCGATACCGATAATTTCCGATATTACATTTTGAAGCATTTATCGGCCGATAATATCGGCAGTCCTATATTATCGGACATTGCCGGCCCGTGGCATAGGCCGTATAGGCAAATGCTAAGGGCGCCGTCCATCAGGGGGCGCCACGCCAGTGCCACAAATGTTGGAGGAAAAAAAAAAGAAAAAAAAAGTTGGTACTATTATTTCTAAATACAAAAAATAATCCCACGTTAATTAAAATGCAAAGTAAAGCCTATTTAATAGAAATATTATTTGTTACAACATTACGCCCCCCCCCCCTCCCTTCCCGTATCATGACTCGTTTTGGACGTCACCTCATCAAAAAAACAACACAAGATGTCAAAACGGCCAAAACTGTCAGGTGCCCAGGGAAGAAAAAAATAGAAAAGAAGAGGAGGAGAAACGAGAAAAAGACAGAGGTAGCAGGTAGGTAACGTTAGCCTACATTAAATTATTTGTCTGTTACAGAATGTGATAGTAACCTGGCTTTTTAGCATTAAGCTAATGTTACATGATTCTGCAATTGCTAATCAATAAATAGCTAGTTCTGTTTTAACGTCGGGTTAATATTGTGGAGGGGGCTAAATTGTTATGGAAAATAATAATGTAACGTTAGGTAATTACAGTACTCCCACCTTACATTCCTCAGAGACATTTGTATTAGATCTTTTAAGCAGGTGTTTTTTGTTTACATTGTTATTGCCTTCTGGTTAGCTAATGTTTGCCCTGCAGGTAATAGTCACTTTTCCACCCCTTTATATATTAGGTATAGTTGTTAAAGTGCACATCATTAATGTTAATTAAGCAATATTACATGAGAAGGAATGCTGTTTTTTAATTTGAGCACTGCTGTGATTCGGTTAAAGATAATCATAACATAACATTCTCATATGATATATTATACTGTTACTTTGCATTCTGCTATTCAGCATTTCACTGTAATGATGACAATAAATTGATTGTTAGATATTCATTTTTTATTTTTTGTATTCATTTATTTATTCATATTTTTTTTATTTTGTTAACTATTCTGATTGTTAATTTGCTTTCTTTAAGTAAAAAAAAAGGTCAAAGACAAAGCTATTCGTTTTTTTGTGAGTATATACACTTCACTGCCGATGTGGGGGGGGCGCCACCTAAAATCTTGCCTAGGGCGCCAGATTGGTTAGGGTCGGGCCTGTTATCGGACATCTCTAGTGAAAATAATAGTTTATCCTACATTTTACGTGTGTTTCTTCGTAGCCCGAAGCAGAGGGAAAGGAACACCTCCCCTTGACTTAAATAAGTTCCACCTCGTGGTGACGTCACAACGAAGCCAGCTGCAAAACCCAGCGAAGATAATCCCCGCCAAAACGCACAAACCTTATGATATGACGCCGTGACGTTGTTTTAACACGACTATCCGACCTTGTAACAACATTAAATAAGTCGGAAAAGATTACATTCATCCCAAGTTCTGGCAAAAGACGTGTATTCCCTTTGTTTGGCTTTAAATAAGCTGGGAAAATAAACGTTACAAAAATGAGTAGCTCTCTGCGACCTTCCGTTTGCTCTCCGCAGAAAAAAGGTTGAGGACCCCTGCCTTAGAGGCATTGATTGTTTTCAACCCGGTGACCCTCCGTGTGAGGGAGGCCCACACACACTTAGTGTGACGGAGAGCGTGAAAACGTCAGTCACAGTAAATTAGGTTGTTTCTTGAAGGAGACCCATCTTCATTATGACTGACATTTCAGAAATAATAAGCTTAGCAATGACTAACGCCGTTACTTTTACTAGTGAGGAGTGGTCTGATTAATTACTTCGGTACCAAAATGTATGTCCGTACTTTTCTATACTTTTCTAAATAAATGGGCATTATTGGCTTTATTTGAACAAAAAAAGGAAAATATGTTTATTATTGCAGTGTTGTCCTTAAATAAAATAGTGAACATTAGGGGTGTAACGGTACGTGTTTTGTATTGAACCGTTTCGGTACGGGGGTTTCGGTTCGGTACAGGGGTGTACCCAAAGCCGGCCCAAGGCATAAGCGTACAAAGCGCTTGCTTAGGGCCCCGCGGCCACCAGGGGGCCCCCAAAAGCAATTAACCAAAAATTCTTATTTTTCATTTTTTGCATGTAGAGTCTGAGTCAGACTCGTACATGGCAGTGATTAGTATTAATGACAAAGTCGGCCATCAGATTTCTTACAGTGATGTCATAAATGACTTTGCCTCCAGAAAAGCCAGGAAGCACAGGTGGAGTGGTGTGGGTGGAGTGGTGTGGGTGGTGAAGAACAGAGGAACAAAACTGTGATGTGATGGTCAAATGTGTGAATTAAGGACCTTAATTTAAGGTAGTTTATTTTGATTTTTTCCCCAAAAATTTTTTGCACATCGTTATGTAGTAACTTTATATTTGTTTATAAACCGTTATGTTACCTTGTTTCTGGTAACTCTGTTCATTAATATTATTCAAGTATTTGCTTGATATTTAATTTAATTATGTTGTTTTTTGTACAATTGAATTTGTTCCTTCTTATATATATTTAAGTGATTTTATTGTTGCACTTTATTGTTTTTCTTGCACTACGAATTATTTTTGCACATTGCTGTTTGAGGTTTTTGTTACCAAAAATAATAAAGTGAATCAGAATCAGCTTTATTGTCCAGTTATGTTTAACACACATGGAATTTAACTTCAGTAGACTGCGCTCTCTTTGTACAAAGTAAACATTAAATATGAACAATGAACTAAAAATATAAACTAGTAATTAAAGACTAATATGTACAAGACTGATGAGACAAGATGACACTTTTACTGTAAATACAAAGCTTTATCACTTGGACTGTTCAACCCCAGGCCACTCTTGTAGCTGAATGTTTTCTACATTCTAAGATTAGGAACAATATGTGGCACTCTGGACATCATTCGTTCATTCATTGGTATTATTTATGTTCTTAACTGGGCCACCCCCATGTCTTTATAAATGACATGTCATTTGTAAAGACATGCCAGGCTGACAATAGAATACTGCCAGAGCCGCAATGACTTTATAGTAGGTGTGTGAATGATCAACAATCAATATTATTGGCAGAAATAGAGGGCCCCAAAATCAAATTTTGCTTAGGGCCCCATGGAGGCTTGGGTGTACCGAACGAGTTTCTAAGCTAAAGTCTTAACAAGCTGCTTCGCTTCTTCTGTCTCTCTCTCAGCACCCAGTATTGTCCCACCCACACAACCATCTGATTGGTTACACAAAAAGCGGTAACAGCCAATCAGCAGTGTGTATTCAAAGCGGTAACAACCAATCAGCAGTGCGTATTTAGAGCGCATGTAGTCAGTGCTTCAGCGTCGAGCAGATAGTACGCTGCCTGATGCTTACCTATCTCCAAATTAAAATAAACACCTCCCAGTCAACTACTAGTAACATCATTATGAGCCCGTTGACCTTCTAGAAACTTAAAGGCCTACTGAAAGCCACTACTAGCGACCACGCAGTCTGATAGTTTATATATCAATGATGAAATCTTAACATTGCAACACATGCCAATACGGCCGGGTTAACTTATAAAGTGACATTTTAAAATTCCCGCCACACTTCCGGTTGAAAAACTCCTTTGGATATGATTTATGCGCGTGACGTAACAAAATCCACGGAAGTGGTTGGACCCCATCGGACCCGATACAAAAACCTCTTGTTTTCTTCGACAAAATTCCACAGTATTCTGGACATCTGTGTTGGTGAATCTTTTGCAATTTGTTTAATGAACAATGGAGGCTGCAAAGAAGAACGTTGTAGGTGGGATCGATGGGTGTATTAGCGGCTAAGTACAATACTTACAGCAACACAACAAGGACTACTTACTACGCCTAGCCGATGCTTGCCGCCAAACCCACGGGTGAAGTCCTTCGTCGCGCCGTCGATCGCTGGAACGCAGGTGAGCACGGGTGTTGATGAGCAGATGAGGGCTGGCTGGCGTTGGTGGAGCGCTAATGTTTTTATCATAGTTCTGTGAGGTCCGGTTGCTAAATTAGCCTTAACGTTGTTAGCAACAGCATTGTTAAGCCTTACCAGGCTGAGAATTTTTAACCGTGTATTTACATGTACATGGTTTAATAGTATTGTTGATCTTCTGTCTATCCTTCCAGTCAGGGGTTTATTTCTTTTGTTTCTATCTTCATTTGAGAACGATGCTAGCACGTTAGCTCAGTAGCTAAGTGTGTCCCCGATGTATTGTCGTGGAGATGAAAGTCACTTTAAATGTCCATTTCGCGTGCTCGACTCTCATTTTCAAGAGGATATAGTATCCGAGGTGGTTTAAAATACAAATCCGTGATCCACAATAGAAAAAGGAGAGAGTGTGGAATCCAATGAGCCAGCTTGTACCTAAGTTACGGTCAGAGCGAAAAAAGATACGTCCTGCACTGCCTCTCTAGTCCTTCACTGTAACGTTCCTCATCTACGAATCTTTCATCCTCGCTCAAATTAATGGGGTAATCGTCGCTTTGTCGCTCCAAATCTCTCGCTCCATTGTAAACAACGGGGAATTGTGAGGAATACTAGCTCCTGTGACGTCACGCTACTTCCGGTACAGGCAAAGCTTTTTTATCAGCGAGCAAAAGTTGCGAACTTTATCGTCGATTTTCTCTACTAAATCCTTTCAGCAAAAATATGGCAATATCGCGAAATGATCAAGTATGACACATAGAATGGATCTGCTATTCCCGTTTAAATAAAAAAAAATCATTTCAGTAGGCCTTTAAACTGCAGCTCAGCTCGCTCGCAGTCCTGGCTTGAGGTGAAGGCTAATTAGCTTTCAGCGTAACGTTAGCTCATTTTGCGGTGCGTGTGTGCGTGCGTGTAGTCTCTCCTATTGCTATTGTACTATTTTTTCAGCTATATTTACATTAATCATTAGTAATGGAGCAGCCTAGTTTTGAATGGCAGGGTCCCTGCTATCACATGTTGATACAAATATAACATTTACATAATAAAAATCAACTACAGGCTTCCCAAATGCTGTAATAAATTAAGCATGATGAGTTGACTTGAAACTGTTTAATGTTGCACTTTTTATAGAAAGAAAAGTTTTGTCATTTTATTTAATCTGAGCAACAACTTGAGGCAGTTCAATGTTGATTAATTATTATACATATAAATAAAATATTTGAATTTCAGTGTTCTGCAGGCTATCCAGTAGATGGCAGTATTGTCCTGTTTAAGAGTGTCACAACATTGCTGTTTACGGCAGACGAACTGCTTTACGGTAGACTAAACGTGACTGCTGCTGTTGTGTGTTGGTACCGCGCTGGGAGGACGTTAATGAAACTGCCTAACAATAAACCCACATAAGAAAGCAAGAACTCTCTCTCTTTGTTGTGCACTCTACTCTCTAAAAGCCGTAGATGTTATGACGTCATTGGGCAGGCAAGCTGTTTATATTGTGGGAAAGCGGACGTGAGAACAGGCTGTCCCCACTCAGGTCCGCATTGAGCTGGAGGGGGCGTGGCCTCCAGCTCCGGCTGAATACCGGGAGTTTGTCGGGAGAAAATCTCTGCCGGGAGGTTGTCGGGAGAGGCGCTGAATATCGGGATTCTCCCGCTAAAAACGGGAGGGTTGGCAAGTATGTACAGTGGTCATCATTAAATTGGATGTTTGTCGAGATTTTTTGGAAAGAGAACCAAAGATCCCAGATCCTTGAATGGGTACATAACTATTATCCAAATTTGCCAGGTAAGGTAAATGGTAAATGGTAAATGGGTTATACTTGTATAGCGCTTTTTTATACCTTCAAGGTACTCAAAGCGCTTTGACACTATTTCCACATTCACCCATTCACACACACATTCACACACACATTCACACACGGATGGCGGAAGCTGCCACGCAAGGCTCTAACCACCACCCATCAGGAGCAAGGGTGAAGTGTCTTGCTCAAGGACACAACGGACGTGACTTGGTTGGTAGAAGGTGGGGATCAAACCAGGAACCCTCAGGTTGCTGTCACGTCCACTCTCCCAACCGCAACACGCCGCCCCAAAGTCAAGTTAATAATAATAATAATAATAATAATAATGTTTATTCCATACTTGCCAACCCTCCCGTTTTTAGCGGGAGAATCCCGATATTCAGCGCCTCTCCCGACAACCTCCCGGCAGAGATTTTCTCCCGACAAACTCCCGGTATTCAGCCGGAGCTGGAGGCCACGCCCCCTCCAGCTCAATGCGGACCTGACACTGAGTGGGGACAGCCTGTTCTCACGTCCGCTTTCCCACAATATAAAACAGCTTGCCTGCCCAATGACGTCATAACATCTAGGGCTTTTAGAGAGTAGAGTGCACAACTGCGCACACAACAAGGGGACGAAGCAGAAGAACGAGGAAATTACAGACATGGCGGCCGAAATGATATACTCATCATGAACGGAGAAGTTAAACAGGACAATACTGCCATCTAATGGATAGCCACTGGAACACTGAAATTCAAGTTGTTGTTTTTTTTTTTCTATGTAAATAAAATTAAAAAAAATAGATATATATATAGCTAGAATTCACTGAAAGTCAAGTATTTCATACATATATATATATATATATATATATGTATGTGTGGGAAAAAATCACAAGACTATTTCATCTCTATAGGCCTGTTTCATGAGGGTTTCCTCAATCATCAGGAGATTTCTCCTGATGATTGAGGAAACCCTCATGAAACAGGCCTATAGAGATGAAATAGTCTTGTGATTTTTTCCCACACATACATATTACGCTCTACCACGGTATCGAGCACTATTTTTTTGGATAATCTAATGAAGACATATATATATATATATATTTATATATATATATATATATATATATATGAAATACTTGAGTTGGTGAATTCTAGCTGTAAATAACCACGCCCCCAACCACGCCCCCCGCCCCCAAACACCAATCCCCCCCCCCCTCCCGATATTGGAGGTCTCAAGGTTGGCAAGTATGGTTTATTAATTTGGTTTGATAACCAGCTATTGTTAAAAAAAAAACATGTCAATATCAAAAATATATCAATATCACCCAAATAAACGTCTTACTTGGATTTTATTTGCGACAAATTTGCTTCCCACAAACGGGGAACTAACTGCCACCTGGCAAAAAGCCAACCAATCTGTTTTTTGTTTTGCTACACTCACACAAGGGAGACACAAACATATGCTGCGTAGATGAATTCCAAATATAAATACCGTACATCGAATGTGTTCCCAAAGAATTGCAAAATTAAGTAAGCAAGAAAAGCGCGCCTCGGACGAGGTGTTTACATGGGGAATTAATCAAAGCTGTGACGCTCGCATGCAGACCACAAGAAGTCTCTGGCTGAACCGCCACATCCAATAAAAGGACAACAAAGGGACAGGGCGGTGGAGGGTGGTCTTTTCATTTATTTTATGGAAAAGTAAAGTCAAATAAAAGGCAAACGGGGTGAAGCTGTGTCCCTGGGAAAAAAAAAACATTGAACTATCTATCCGAGGTGCAAACAGAAGGAGCAGGAGACTGCATTACATGCACTATATTGCCAAAAGTATTTGGCCACCTGCCTTGACTCATATATGAACTTGAAGTGCCATCCCATTCCTAACCCATAGGGTTCAATATGTCATTACAGCTATTACAGCTTCAACTCTTGAATCCAATGAATCCACTGAGCTCCTGAGAGCGGCCCATTCTTTCACAAATGTTTGTAGAAACAGTCTCCGTGTTGTTTACTTGAGTCATATTGCAGTCTACACGTATCTCTTATGTGTGACTGCCATCTACTGGTCACACTTATCATTATACCTCGTACCAAATAAAATAGCTTCGAGGTCGGTAAGCAAACCGGAATTATTACGTACATTAGGCGCACCGGGTTATGAGGTGCACTGTCGATTTTTGAGAGAAAAACAAGATTTTAAGTGTGCTTTATAGTCCGGAAAATACAGTAATACATTATCAGTGTTTCCCACACATTCATTTATTTGTGGCGGCCCGCCACGAAAGAATTACGTCCGCCACAAATAAAAAATAAAAAATAAAAAATAAAAAATAAAAAATAAAAAATAGAAAATAAAAAAATAAAAAATTTTAAATTAAATTTTTTTTTTTTTTTTTGAAATATTGTATTTATTTATTTCTTTTTTTGTCCTGTCCAGCTTCTCGGGCAAATCATATAGTTGATGTAGATGCCCATATCGGCTGTTCAGATTTACTTTACAAAAGAGAAGTGTAGGATACTTCTCTTGTTGCCTTATTTGTATTTGACTTTATTAAATGTATTTATATTAGAAACACAACATGTGTATATAACAAAGGATGCAAAGTCTGCAGGCAGTAGGAAACACATGGTTAAGTGTAGGGAGTAAAACTGATGGCAGTCTAAAGTTCAAGATTTTTGGAGCTCTTTGTTCAGTGAATCAGATGTTTGATGAAGCTCTGTGTCTATCTACCACCACTACTGTTTTCTGTTTATTTGTTACTGACTGTGGCAGGACACCTCTGCCTCTGTTTCACTTTATGTTGCTGGTAAATAATATGGCTAAAGTTAAATTATTTAGTATGCACTAATTAAAGGGGCAGAGCTTTAAGAGACATTTTAGCTTTTATATTTTATAAGATATATTTTTTGTAAGAACCACAATTAATAAATATATTTCAGTGAATAACTTATTGTTCAAATCTGTATATAAATATGTACATAAAGTGTTGTAATTATATTGTAAAATGAATGGATGGATGGACGTTTAAAACAAAACTGTTATTATTAATTAGTAAGTATACATTTTTTGAGCGTTTTTAGAGAAAATCAAATCATTGTAGTAAATTATGCAAATTACTCGATGATGTCATGGTGACCACGCCCATAGCCACGCCCCCACCGCCACAGGTATCTTGGCAGTTTATGGGAAACACTGACTATTGATATCATATTTTGTGATTACAATAGTGCTTAATGTGGTTTCAAAATAATGCTGCAAATAATGTTTGTTGATATTGCTAATTGCACTTAGATGTCAAAGAAGCCCAGAAAAGCACAGTGTTAAGTCTGTAAAGTCGTAGAATCTTCTAGGCTAGTCTCTTGCTACATTTGCCTGACATGACAAGAGCGCTGGAGCCGAAAGACATTTTGTAGCTGCTGTTTCAGGCTTTAATCGACCGTCGAGGGACCGGTTCAGGAAAAAAAGAACTCCAACTGAATAAACCTTTTTGTCCTGTTTCACCTCTTCTGTCAGCGCTCAAGATGAAGACCAAATCACTTCACGCCTGTGCACAACCAAGAGAAGAAAAAACCCCCGCAGAGATCTGGCAAACGTTCTAAAATGATTTTTTTTTTTTTTCTTCTGCGGGTCTTTTCGAAATGGAAAATGAAGTCTGAGTAGGTGCCAGCGTGTAAAAGTTGTGCACATGCAAAAAAAAAAAAAAAAAAAAAAAAAAAAAAAGTGCGCACATACATGCTGGCTCATCTGTGCAACATCTGCTCCAGCCGCCTGAGGCTCCTCGCCTCTTGAGAAATGTGTCACGTTTCCCAGTGACGTCAAAAGTGCCTCCTGCCTCTCCACTCGGTGGAGCGCGGCCAAAACCACCACACGCCACTCCTCACCCTCACAATGGAGGAGCTGTGCTGACTGATCACCTGTCAAGGCGCTCACAATTCTCACTCTATCTCGGCGGCCTCAAGTGATGCTAATGCGGGACAAACAATATAAAATGGCAACGGGATGAAAGCGATGGAGAAACACCCAAAGCTCTTTGGTCTGACATCAAATCTCTGATCTGACCATGCTAAACACACTATATTGCCAAAAGTATTTGGCCACCTGCCTTGACTCACATATCAACTTGAAGTGCCATCCCATTCCTAACCCATAGGGTTCAATGCTACAGCTTCATCTCTTCTGGGAAGGCTGTCCACAAGGTTGCGGAGTGTGTTTACAGGAATTTTCGACCATTCTCCTAAAAAAGCGCATTAGTGAGCAGTGTTTCCCATAAACTGCCAAGATACCTGTGGCGGTGGGGGCGTGGCTATGGGCGTGGTCACCATGACATCATCGAGTAATTTGCATAATTTACTACAATGATTTGATTTTCTCTAAAAAGGCTAAAAAAATGTATACTTACTAATTAATAATAACAGTTTTGTTTTAAACGTCCATCCATCCATCCATCCATTTTACAATATAATTACAACACTTTATGTACATATTTATATACAGATTTGAACAATAAGTTATTCACTGAAATATATTTATTAATTGTGGTTCTTACAAAAAAATATATCTTATAAAATATAAAAGCTAAAATGTCTCAAAGCTCTGCCCCTTTAATTAGTGCATACTAAATAATTTAACTTTAGCCTACTACTACAAGCATATTATTTACCAGCAACATAAAGTGAAACAGAGGCAGAGGTGTCCTGCCACAGTCAGTAACAAATAAGCATAAAACAGTAGTGGTGGTAGATAGACACAGAGCTTCATCAAACATCTGATCCACTGAACAAAGAGCTCCAAAAATCTTGAACTTTAGACTGCCATCAGTTTTACTCCCTACACTTAACCATGTGTTTCCTACTGCCTGCAGACTTTGCACCCTTTGTTATATACACATGTTGTGTTTCTAATATAAATACATTTAATAAAGTCAAATATAAATAAGGCAACAAGAGAAGTATCCTACACTTCTCTTTTGTAAAGTAAATCTGAACAGCCGATACGGGCATGTACATCAACTATATGATTTGCCTGAGAAACTGGAGAGGACAAAAAAAAAAAAAAAAAAAAATTGTATTTGTGGCGGACGTAATTCTTTCGTGGCGGGCCGCCACAAATAAATGAATGTGTGGGAAACCCTGGTGAGGTCACACGCTGATGTTGGTGGAGAAGGCCTGGCTCTCAGTCTCCGTTCTAATTCATCCCAAAGGTGTTGTATCGGGTTCAGGTCAGGACTCTGTGCAGGCCAGTCAAGTTCATCCACACCAGAGACTGTGTCATCCATATCTTTATGGACCTTGCTTTGTGCACTGGTGCACAAGTCGTGTTGGAAGAGGAAGGGGCCCGCTCCAAACTGTTCCCACAAGGTTGGGAGCATGGAATTGTCCAAAATGTTTTGGTATCCTGGAGCATTCAAAGTTCCTTTCACTGGAACTAAGAGGACAAGCCCAACTCCTGAAAAACAACCCCACATCATAATTCCTTCTCCACCAAATGTCACACTCGGCACAATGCAGTCCGAAATGTAGCGTTCTCCTGGCAACCTCCAAACCCAGACTGGTCCATCAGATTGCCAGATATGAAAATGTGATTCATCAGTCCAGAGAAGGCGTCTCCACTGCTCTAGAGATAGATAGATAGATAGATAGATAGATAGATAGATAGATAGATAGATAGATAGATAGATAGATAGATAGATAGATAGATAGATAGATAGATAGATAGATAGATAGTACTTTATTGATTCCTTCAGGAGAGTTCCCTCAGGAAAGTTAAAATTCCAGCAGTAGTGTACAGAATTGAGATCGAATTTAAAAAGTAAAAAGTAAATAATGGGGTGTAAATGGAAACAAAATAGAAAAATATTACAATAAGAATAAAAATAAAAAGCAACAATGAGAATAAAAATATAACAGTAAAATAAGAATATAACGAGAAAAACTAGACAGTAGTGACCATGTTATGAAAAAGTATTGCACTGTTATTGTCTGGCATCCCCTGTCATCCTAGTAAAGAGAGGAGTTGTACAGTCTAATGGCGTGTGGGACAAAGGAGTTTTTGAGTCTATTAGTCCTGCACTTGGGATGAAGCAGTCTAGCACTGAACAGGCTCCTCTGGCTACTGATAACGCTATGCAGAGGGTGACTGGCATCATCCAGGATGCTCACTAGTTTTTCCACAGTCCTCTTCTCTGCCACCGTCACCAGTGAGTCCAGTTTTATTCCCATCGTAGAACCGGCCCGCCTGATCAGTTTCTCCAGTCTGGAGCTGTCCTTCTTAGATGTACTGCCCCCCCCCCCCCCCCGCCCCCCCAGCACACTACG
This sequence comes from Entelurus aequoreus, assembly GCF_033978785.1. Taxonomy (NCBI): domain Eukaryota; kingdom Metazoa; phylum Chordata; class Actinopteri; order Syngnathiformes; family Syngnathidae; genus Entelurus; species Entelurus aequoreus. The sequence goes on along the minus strand of NC_084754.1, from coordinate 3,384,736 downwards.
ATGTAGTACAAAACACTGGCAACCACAGACTGGTAGTACTAGTCTAGTACTACCAGTAGTACTAGACTCCAGTGAGTCACTGAGTCGCCACTGGACTCTAAAGTCCAGTGGCGACGTGCTTTACACCACTGCATCCCACGCTTTGCATTGGACTTGGTGATGTATGGCTTACATGCAGCTGCTCGGCCATGGAAACCCATTCCATGAAGCTCTCTGCGTACTGTACGTGGGCTAATTGGAAGGTCACATGAAGTTTGGAGCTCTGCTTCTTCCGACTCTTTTTCGGACGTGCTGTAATAAAACTGGAATTGTGTGATGCATTACCTTGTATCGTATGCATGTTCGAAATAAACTGAAACTGTTGCGTCGACCAGCATTCCTCCAATGGGGAATTCAAATTGCTAGTCTCTCCCAGATTCTTTTTATGGCAATAAGCTGATGTTTATATTCAATCAACAGGCAGCAGTTGGTATTTTGTGGTTTATTCTCCAAGCTTAGAGGACAAACTGAGACCAATCCAGCACACCAGCCCGGTCCAGATCGGTCTAGCTCGGTCTTCCCTCCACCTCCTGTCCCCCCAAGCTCAGCACTGCCCAGTGCTCCTTATCTTAGGAATGTTATGGCAGTCTCAACAGCGCTCTGCCTGTCTACTCAAGGACACTCGAATCCAAGCACTTTGTACCACACGAGACATTAGCTGATGTAAATATGACTATAGGAGTTTAGAAAGAAGTAACACTTAAATATGGATATGATGCTGATCTGCTTCCCACAAAACTCAACTGAACTGAACTGTTACTGACTTGTTGGAGTGCTAATCAGGCATATTTGGTCAGTGCACATGTACATTTTGCTTCATTATGCCTCGTTTGTCGGTATATTTGAGCTCATTTAATTTATTTTACGCATGTCCTCTGTGTATTTAATTTATATTTGCATGTCTCATGACACATTATCTGTATGTAATATTGGCTGCATTTCTGATAGTTGTTTGTGTGCCATGTTGTTCCAGACCACAGCAAACGTAACCCAGCTTTCAAAGATTGTAATGAATCCATTAGAAGAAGACAGCCTGCCGTTTCCTTTAACTTGGACACACACATCTATACCTTTGGCCATTCTAATCCAATAATTTCCAGGAGTTATCTCACCCTCTGAGAAGTTTTACTAATGTTTTCCAATGTTGTAAAAATGTGTGGAATAAGTATTACATTTCAACATTTCAGTCAACGAAGATTTGCGTCAGTCTGCGACACATAGTCATTTTGATAGTAGGCTAATATAGCTAATTAACCACTTACATCATGTGTTGTCTTCATTATAACACTTATATAAGACTTTTAATTTTTTGCGGCTCCAGACCGATTACTTTTTTGTATTTGTGGTCCAATATGGCTCTTTCAACATTTTGGGTTGCCGATCCCTGGCTTTAGGCTATGAAGAAACACAAAAAAAAGGTAGGATATAGTTACATTTTTGTTTCATATATTAATAACACAGACGTGTGACATGCAGTAACAAAAATGCTGGCAAGAACATCTTTTTTTACGCAGTCTGTGTCGATCGGCGGGTGTGCAGGTGTGCTTAAAGGCCTACTGAAATGAATTTTTTAAATTTAAACGGGGATAGCAGATCCATTCTATGTGTCATACTTGATCATTTCGCGATATTGCCATATTTTTGCTGAAAGGATTTAGTAGAGAACATCGACGATAAAGTTCGCAACTTTTGGTCGCTGATAAAAAAAAGCCTTGCCTGTACCGGAAGTAGCGTGACGTCACAGGTTGAAAGGCTCCTCACATTTCCCCATTGTTTACGATTGTTTGCAATTCGGACCGAGAAAGCGACGATTACCCCATTAATTTGAGCCAGGATGAAAGATTCGTGGATGAGGAACGTGAGAGTGAAGGACTAGAGTGCAGTGCAGGACGCATCTTTTTTTGCTCTGACCGTAACTTAGGTACAAGCTGGCTCATTGGATTCCACACTCTCTCCTTTTTCTATTGTGGATCAAGGATTTGTATTTTAAACCACCTCGGATACTATATCCTCTTGAAAATGAGAGTCGAGAACGAGAAATGGACATTCACAGTGACTTTTATCTCCACGACAATACATCGGCGAAACACTTTAGCTACGGAGCTAACGTGATAGCATCGTGCTTAACTGCATATAGAAACAAAAGAAATAAGCCCCTGACTGGAATGATAGATAGAAAATCAACAATACTATTAAACCACGGACATGTAAATACACGGTTAATGCTTTCCAGCCTGGCGAAGC
>NC_084754.1:3342453-3374953 GCF_033978785.1 Entelurus aequoreus | reverse complement strand
ACTCACACATAGTAACCCCTTCTGTAATTTCCATAGTAAACGGTAGGGAGTCAGATCGGGTTCATTGTCATGGCTCGGGGGGGCCGGCTGAGGGAAGAGGCCAGATTGGTTCTCAACTGGTTTTCTGGACCTCCAGTTTGGTTTTCAGCGACATGCAGACTTTAATGAGCTAAACGTGAAGCCTGTGATTGCACAAACTGTGTTTTTTAAGAGAAAACAGCTTATAGAGCAGGCCTGGGCAATTATTTTGACTCAGGGGGGCCAAATTTAGAGGAAAAAATGTGTCTGGGGGCCAGTATATCGGATTTTTAGAAACACTAATACAAAACCTCACAAGAATGTCTGATTGAATGCTAAAAACTTTATGACAGACCGCCTTAAAGGCCTACTGAAATGAAATGTTTTTATTTAAACGGGGATAGCAGATCCATTCTATGTGTCATACTTGATCATTTTGCGATATTGCCATATTTTTGCTGAAAGGATGTAGTAGAGAACGACGACGATAAAGTTGGCAACTTTTGGTCTCTGATAAAAAAAAGCCTTGCCCCTACCGGAAGTAGCGTGACGTTGTCAGTTGTTCACTTCCTCATATTTTCCTATTGTTTTCAACGCAGCTAGAGCTATTCGGACCGAGAAAGCGACGATTACCCCATCCTTTGAGCCAGGATGAAAGATTCGTGGATGAGGAACGTTAGAGTGACGGACTAGAATGCAGTGAAATACATATCTTTTTTCGCTCTGACCGTAACTTAGGTACAAGCTGGCTCATTGGATTCCACACTCTCTCCTTTTTCTATTGTGGATCACGGATTTGTATTTGAAACCACCTCGGATACTATATCCTCTTGAAAATGAGAGTCGAGAACGCGAAATGGACATTCACAGTGACTTTTATCTCCACGACAATACATCGGCGAAGCTCTTTAGCTACTGAGCTAACGTGATAGCATCTGTCTCAAATGCAGATAGAAACAAAATAAATAAATCCCTGACTGGAAGGATAGACAGAAGATCAACAATACTATTAAACCGTGGACATGTAACTACACGGTTAATAATTCTCAGCCTGGCGAAGCTTAACAATGCTGTTGCTAACGACGCTAAGGCTAACTTAGCAACTTAGCAACCGGACCTCACAGAGCTATGATAAAAACATTAGCGCTCCACCTACGCCAGCCAGCCCTCATCTGCTCATCAACACCCGTGCTCACCTGCGTTCCAACGATCGACGGCGCGACGAAGGACTTCACCCCAACACAGATGCGGTTGGCGGCTAGCGTCGGCTGGCGCGTCTGCTATCCAGGTAAGTCCTTCTTGCTGTGTTGCTACAGCCGGCCGCTAATACACCGATCCCACCTACAACTTTCTTCTTTGCAGTCTCCATTGTTCATTAAACAAATTGCAAAAGATTCACCAACACAGATGTCCAGAATACTGTGGAATTATGAAATGAAAACAGAGCTTTTGTATTGGCTTCAATGGGGAAGCCATACCTCTGTTTCACTGGCTACGTCACGCGCATACGTCATCCTCCAAAGGCGTTTTCAGCCGGAAGTTTCCCGGGAAATTTAAAATGTCACTTTATAAGTTAACCCGGCCGTATTGGCATGTGTTGCAATGTTAAGATTTCATCATTGATATATAAACTATCAGACTGCGTGGTCGCTAGTAGTGGCTTTCAGTAGGCCTTTAAAAAACAAAGGAATTTTACATTTTTTTACTGAATGAGACACCCAGAATATACATGAAAATAAAGAATGTGGGATTTACAATATTAACTATGAAGGATAAAACACTGAATATTGACAACATATGAACGTCACACCCCCTCTCCATCCACATATTTTACATTCAAGCGAAACGCAACAAAAATGCAACAAACAGCGAAATATGAACGCGAAAAAAACCCAAAAAAAAACACCTACAATCTGATATATCTGATATATCACTAAGCTTTAGAACCTTGTTGTAAAAATCTCCTTCCACGTCTGTCCCTGACACCCGCATTTCAGGCTGGCTCTGGAAACACTCTGTGGAAACGCTCCCCACCCACACTGCTTGGTGCCTCGTCTGAGCTGCTCTGACTTAGATTACCATAGTAATTACCGTATTTTTCGGAGTATAAGTCGCACCTGCCGAAAATGCATAATAAAGAAGGAAAAAAACAGAAGTCGCACTGGAGCGTGGGCCAAACTATGAAAAAAAACTGCGACTTATAGTCCGAAAAATACGGAAATTAGATTACCATAGTAACTAATTAGATTACCATAGTAACTAGTACATCATGCAAAAGCTCCGATTCCGACCATTGAAATACTTTGTATAGTTGAAGACTTCCGGTCATTATAAAACATCACTGCACATCATAATGGCAGCTACACTTTCCATCTTAAAGATCTAAAAAAATATTTGGAAATGTCCGGCGGGCCAGATTGAAAATATTTTGGCTCTTCTGAAGCCAGAACAATATTTGATGTTTCCTCTGCCAAAAAAGTAGATTGTGTCCATGTATTTTATGTATTAAAAAAAACTTGGTTAAAGTATTTGTAAGACTTTTTGAGCACATTCAACAGTACCATGATAATAATAATAATAATAACAACCGTGATCCTTTTGGTCACAATAACTTAAATTAGCCTTTTTAATTATTGTTTTGGGCATTCAATGTGTTTAGGTATTATAAGTAAATACAAGGGCTGTCAAAAATAACGGCAACTCACATGATTAATGGAAAAAAAAGTATGTATATATGCCAGGCCTGGGCAATTATTTTGACTTATGGGGACCAAATTTAGAGGAAAAAATGTGTCTGGGGGCCGGTATATCGGATTTTTAGGAACACTAATACAAAACCTCACAATAATGTCGGATAGAATGCTAAAAACGTTATGACAGACCGCCTTAAAAAACAGAATGGAATTGTACATTTTTTTTACTGAATGAGACAGCCAGAATGTACATGAAAATAAAGAACGTGGGATTTACAATATTAACTATGAACGATAAAACACTGAATATTGACAACATATGAATGTCAAGCGAAAACGCAACAAACTGCGAATATGAACGCGAAAAAAACCACCTACATTATGAAATATCTGATAAATCACTAAGCTTTAGAACTTTGTTGTGAAAATCTCCTTCCACGTCTGTCCCTGACACCCGCATTTTCAGGCTGGCCACTCTGGAAACACTCTGTGGAAACGCTCCCCACCCACACTGCTTGGTGCCTCCGTCTGAGATGCTCTGACTTAGATTACCATAGTAATTACCGTCTTTTTCGGAGTATAAGTCGCACTGGAGTATAAGTCGCACCTGCCGAAAATGCATAATAAGGAAGGAAAAAAACATAAGTCGCACTTGAGCGTGGGCCAAACTATGAAAAAAAACTGCGACTTATAGTCCGAAAAATACGGAAATTAAATTACCATAGTAACTAATTAGATGACCATAGTAACTAGTATATCAGATTCCAACCATTGAAATACTTAGTATAGTTGAAGACTTACGGTCATTATAAAACATCACTGCACATCATAATGGCAGCTACACTTTCCATCTTAAAGATCGAAAACAAATATTTGGTAATGCCAGATTGAAAAGCTTAACGGGCCGCATGTGGCCCCCGGGTCTTAATTTGCCCAGATCTGTTATAGAGAAAAGAGCTACTAGGGCCCACCAGCACAGGACTGAGCTCTACTCGTGACAATAGGTTTCGTCATCTAGTTTGTATAATTAGCCATGACACATATGCATGTCATTTTTATGGTCATCGTGGGAGAGAAAAGGGATTACAAACACGAAAAGCAAAACAAATGTGGTTAGAAATAAAACGAAGCCTGTAAATAAAACGAAGCCTGTGAATGCTTTTCGGTTGGGGGCCCGCGGTAACTGAAATTGGAAACTGTAAATTGTGATGTATCATGTTGTATGCATGCATGTTCCAAATAAACACAAACAGTTGGACCCGCATCTGGTCGAGAAAAATCCCTCACCAGAAAAATGTGAGGGATTTGTCCCTTTTTTTTTGAAAAAGCGTATGTAGAAGGGTCTGAAATAAAGAAAAAAAATGGTGGTACTCAGTAAAAGTTCTATTTTTAAATCAAGCAGAGTGAACACAGTACTTTGTTAAAAGTTAAAGTACCACTGATAGTCACACACACGCTAGGTGTGGTGAAATTACTCTCTGCATTTGACCCATACCCTTGTTCCACCCCCCAGGGAGGGGAGGGGAGCAGTGAGCAGCATCGGTGGCCGCGCTCGGGAATCATTTTTGGTGATTTAACCCCCAATTCCAACCCTTGATGCTGAGTGCCAAGCAGGGAGGTAATGAGTCCCATTTTTATAGTCTTTGGTATGACTCGTATGTTATGGTATGGTATGGTATGGTATGACTCAGGGTTTGAACTCACAACCTACCAATCTCAGTGCAGACACTCTAACCACTAGGCCGTTGCACCACCTCTGGCTTTTATAACAGCTTGCAGTCTGCGAGGCATGGACTTAACCAATGACAAACCGTACTACTCACCAATCTTTTATAACAGCTTGCAGTCAACGAGGCATGGACTTAACCAATGACAAACCGTACTACTCACCAATCTTTTATAACAGCTTGCAGTCAACGAGGCATGGACTTAACCAATGACAAACCGTACTACTCACCAATCTTTTATAACAGCTTGCAGTCAACGAGGCATGGACTTAACCAATGACAAACCGTACTACTCACCAATCTTTTATAACAGCTTGCAGTCTACGAGGCATGGACTTAACCAGTGACAAACCGTACTACTCACCAATCTTTTATAACAGCTTGCAGTCAACGAGGCATGGACTTAACCAGGGACAAACCGTACTACTCACCAATCTTTTTTAACAGCTTGCAGTCAACGAGTCATGGACTTAACCAGTGACAAACCGTACTACTCACCAATCTTTTATAACAGCTTGCAGTCAACGAGGCATGGACTTAACCAGGGACAAACCGTACTACTCACCAATCTTTTATAACAGCTCGCAGTCAACGAGGCATGGACTTATCCAGTGACAAACCGTACTACCCACCAATCTTTTATAACAGCTTGCAGTCTACCAGGCATGGACTTAACCAGTGACAAACCGTACTACTCACCAATCTTTTATAACAGCTTGCAGTCAACGAGGCATGGACTTAACCAGTGACAAACCGTACTACTCACCAATCTTTTATAACAGCTTGCAGTCTACGAGGCATGGACTTAACCAGGGACAAACCGTACTACTCACCAATCTTTTATAACAGCTTGCAGTCTACGAGGCATGGACTTAACCAGTGACAAACCGTACTACTCACCAATCTTTTATAACAGCTTGCAGTCAACGAGGCATGGACTTAACCAGTGACAAACCGTACTACTCACCAATCTTTTATAACAGCTTGCAGTCAACGAGGCATGAACTTAACCAGTGACAAACCGTACCACTCACCAATCTTTTATAACAGCTTGCAGTCTACGAGGCATGGACTTAACCAGTGACAAAACGTACTACTCACCAATCTTTTATAACAGCTTGCAGTCAACGAGGCATGGACTTAACCAGGGACAAACCGTACTACTCACCAATCTTTTATAACAGCTTGCAGTCTACGAGGCATGGACTTAACCAGTGACAAACCGTACTACTCACTAATCTTTTTTAACAGCTTGCAGTCAACGAGGCATGGACTTAACCAGTGACAAACCGTACTACTCACCAATCTTTTATAACAGCTTGCAGCAAAAACTGAGAAAGTTGAGGAATGCTCATCAAAAACTTATTTGGAACATCCAACAGGTGAACAGGCTAACTGGGAACAGGTGGGTGCCATGATTGGGTATAAACGCAGATTCCATGAAATGCTCAGTCATTCACAAACAAGGATGGGGTGAGGGTCACCACTTTGTGAACAAATGCGTGAGCAAATTGTTTAAGAACAACATTTCTCAACCAGCTATAGCAAGGAATTTAGGGATTTCACCATCTACAGTCTGTAATATCATCAAAAGGTTCAGAGAATCTGGAAAAAATCACTGCACGTAAGCAGCAAGGCTGAAAGCCAACATTGAATGCCTGTGACCTTCGATCCCTCAGGCGGTACTGCATCAAAAAGCAACATCAGATTTAGATTTAGATTTAGATTTAGATTTATTGGTCCCCGTTGGGGAAATTAATTTTCACTGCCGTACATTTAAACAATAGACATTACACATCACAAAACAAAAATAACAAAAAGACATCATACATGACCAACACATTTACAGGCTTGTCAGACAGGCGGCTATAGCTGCAGGGATCAGGCTTTTCCTGAGGCGGGCCCCCCGGAATTTGATGGTTCTGTACCTGCGCCCTGATGGTAGTGGGATTATGTATTGGTGTAGTGGGTGACTGATATCCTGGACTATCGTTTTTGCCAGTCGAGTGATGGACTTGTGGTTTAAAAAAACTGAAATGTTGGGTGTGGGTAGGCCGATGATTTTAGCTGCTATGTTTGTAATGCGTGTGAGTTTGGTCCGGTTGGTTACAGAAAGCTTGGTGAAAAAACATGTGAAACAGTACATAAGGATGGGTTGAACAATGCTGTGTGTAAAGGATATCACCACACGGGCTCAGGAACACTTCAGAAAACCATTGTCAGTAACTACAGTCCGTCGCTACATCTGTAAGTGCGAGTTAAAACTCTACTATGCAAAGCGAAATACATTTATCGACAACACCCAGAAACGCCGCCGGCTTTGCTGGGCCCGGGCTCATCTAAGATGGACTGATGCAAAGTGGAAAAGTGTTCTGTGGTCGGACGAGTCCACATTTCAAATTGTTTTCGGAAACCGTGGACGTAGTGTCCTCTTCGTGCTAACTTCACTGGTTTGGGGTTTTGTAATAGCAGCTGAAAAAATGGGCATGCTTTCTTCAGGCAGTCGTCCTCATAAATCTCATTGGAACAGAACCAAACAAATCACCTTGGCCAATGCAGATTTGCGAATCATCACTGAATATGACTTTCATCCAGTCATCCATAGTCCATGATTGCTATTCCTTAGCCCACTGAGACTTTGTTTTTTGTTTCTATTTAGATGTTAATGACGCTTTTAGCTTTTCTTGATTAAAATCCCATTTCCTTTCGACGCTTTCTTACAGTACGGTCACAGACAGTGACTCCAGTTTCTGCCCATTTCGTCTTCATTTGTTTTGCTCTGCATTTTCTGTTTTCAAGACACATTGCTTTAAGTGTTCTTAGATGTTTTCCTCGGTCTACACTGCAAAAACTGACATCTAAGTAAGATGAAATATCTCAAATAAGGGTGATATTTGCTTATTTTATGTCTGATAAGATCATTCTTCTCACTAAGCAGATTTTATGTTGGAGTGTTTTACTTGTTTTAAGTGTTTTGGTCCTAAATGATGTCAGTAAGATATTACAGCTTGTAGCTGAGATTTGATGAGCTATATTGAGTAAAACATGCTTGAAACTAGAATATCAACTGTTGCAAAGCTGTGTCATCAACACTCACAAGTATAAAACTACTTTTTTAAAGTCATCATTTCTTACTTCAAGCATGGAAAAAAAAATCATGACTTTGACACAATTGTGTCTCATAATTAAAACAGATGACAGCCAAATGGACTTTGCTGTTTTATTTTCAATGAAACAATAGAAAACACGTACTCATATAGTAGTACAGTTGGCACAGTACAGCAAACTGACAGTTAATATTTCAACATTTAACATGTGACATTTCTAACAATTTTGAACAGAAATAGTTCATGCACATTCAGGTAAATTCTTCAAAATAACAATAAAAAAAAATTTGGCCGGGGGCCGGGCTGTATATATGCGCACTAATTGACTGAAAGAGCACTCACTTAGCGTGATGATGTCATGTTATCGATGGAAAAATGCATTTTTAGACAATATGATTTGCCTGAGCGGCTAGGAGACACCGAGAGTAACAAGCGGTTGCCTTGTTGCCTTTTCATTAAGAACAATGCATTCGTTTTTAGTATAAGTTTGCTGGTTTCAGGAAATGTAATGCCGAGCGCATATTATTATGTTTCAATTTAAGAATATTTTTCAACATATTGAGCAAAAAGCTATTTTTTTCTACCAAGAAAAGTGCACTTGTTATTAGTGAGAATATACTTATTTTAAGGTATTTTTGGGTTCGTTGAGGTTAGCTAATTTTACTTGTTTTGGAAAGTCTTGACAAGCTGAATTTTCTTGTTCTATTGGCAGATAATTTTGCTTAGTTCAAATAAAATACCCCTAATTTTTGTATTTTTTTCTTCTTGTTTTTGAACACTTGACTTTTTGCAGTGTACCAGTCTGCTGGTCTTTTTACAACCTTCCCTTGTTGTTTGTACTCGGTCCAGATTTTAGACACAGCCGCCTGTGAACAATCAACGTCTTTGTGATGACTTAGCTTCTTAAAAGATGTTTGATAATTATCTCCTTTGTTTCAATTGACATCTCCCGCGTTGGAGCCAGACTTAACGTCCATCCATCTGGTGCAACAGCTCTCCAAGGTGTGAAGACTCCTTTTTAATTGCAGACGAATGAACAGATTTAATCTGATGCTTGGATGTTGGCTTCGGGAAATGAAGATTTTACAGGTTGATTTTGCCAGAGGTTGTAATTCTCTGCGCTTACGAGGTATGTTAAAAAGTTGAGTTAACTGCCACCTAGTGTACGGAGCTGGAACGACAACATTCCAATGGATTTATGCCTTTAAAACTACTTCTCTGTCCAGAATACACTTGACGGTTTTATGTACTACACTGGATAAAACACAAACACAACAAATGTGATACTTGTGATTTAATTTATTGACTTACTAATTGCTTTTTTACTGACATTGACAGCCATTAAATATGCGTGGTGGTCAAGCTAGCTCTGTTCTCAATGGGTTTTGAACTGGAAAAATTCCCCGGTTTTCCCGAAATTCCAGGAATTCCGTAATAGAATTTCTCAATTGAACATGTTACTACTTCAACATTTCTCGACCGATTTGAAAAATTCCAACACCAACCATTTCAACTCATTCAGACCATTCAAGTTTTTTACCGTTTTCAAAAAAAAATTCCAGCTACTCCCCGAAATTGCCACATTTTTTTGGAAATTCCCATTGAAATCTTCTTCAAAGTTCCACAACTCCCACATTTTTCACCCGATTCAAACCGTTCCTAGTTCAAAATATTCAGCCTGTTTGGGAATTGTGTGCTCTACTTCAACAATTCTAAAAAAAAAAAAAAAAATCCAGGATTTCAGTTCAACTTCAGCATTGGAGCATTCACACGCAATTCTTCCAGGAATTGCCACATCTAGTTTTCAGTTATCGTTCCATCAATTCACTTACGTATCTATGATTGTGTAATAACAATCATTCATCAAACAAATAGTTTTTCCATCAATTGTTAAGACATGGCCAAAAAAGAGTTTAAATAAATTGATTAGTGTTTGTTATGTAAAAAATAGGGCTGTCAAAAATAACAAGTTACTCATGTGATTAATTGTAAAAAAAAATAATACCAATAATTATGTGTATCGGCAGATTAATCACACAATTTATTTAGAGCGCACAAGCTCCTTTACTTGAACCACTATTGCTTACCTGGAAGGCAGCATGGGTTGGTATAGGGTCAGTGAACAGCTCAATGCATACAGTAGGGAAGGGATTCATATGGGGGAAGGGGGGTGAATCATTTTGTAACGCAGTCTGCTGAAAATTATGGAAAGCGCCACTCTACATAGCAACTGTCGCTGTGGTCAGAGTTGGAATTGCAACAAAACACATCTTAAAGGCCTACTGAAAGCCACTACTACCGACCACGCAGTCTGATAGTTTATATATCCATGATGAAATCTTAACATTGCAACACATGCCAATACGGCCGGGTTAACTTATAAAGTGACATTTTAAATTTCCCGGCAAACTTCCGGCTGAAAACGTTTCGATATGGTGACGTTTGCGCGTGACGTCAACAATTGAAGCGGAAGTATTCGGAGCCCATTGAATCCAATACAAAAAGCTCTGTTTTCATCTCAAAATTCCACAGTATTCTGGACATCTGTGTTGGTGAATCTTTTGCAATTTGTTTAATGAACAATGGAGACTGCAAAGAAGAAAGTGTTTCGTCGATGTATTGTCGTGGAGATAAAAGTCACTGTGAATGTCCATTTCGCGTTCTCGACTCTCATTTTCAAGAGAATATAGTATCCGAGGTGGTTTAAAATACAAATCTGTGATCCACAATAGAAAAAGGAGAGTGTGGAATCCAATGAGCCAGCTTGTACCTAAGTTACGGTCAGAGCGAAAAAAGATACGTCCTGCACTGCACTCTAGTCCTTCACTTTCAAGTTCCTCATCCACAAATCTTTCATCCTCGCTCAAATTAATGGGGTAAACGTCGCTTTCTCGGTCCGAATCTCTCTCGCTGCTGGTGTAAACAATAGGAAAATGTGAGCAGCCTTTCCTCCGGTGTCGTCACGCTACTTCCGGTACAGGCAAGACTTTTTTTTATCAGAGACCAAAAGTTGCGAACTTTATCGTCGTCGTTCTCTACTAAATCCTTTCAGCAAAAATATGGCAATATCGCGAAATGATCAAGTATGACACATAGAATGGATCTGCTATCCCCGTCTAAATAAAAACATTTCATTTCAGTAAGCCTTTAAGTCGGGGTCCACGTTAATCAATTCATGGCCGTTTACGTTTTTTCCCCCGTCTTTATCAAAATATAATTATAGATGTCAACATTGTGTATGTGCTGAAAACTTCATTTATGATTGTTGGCTTTGGTAAAAGCTTAACTCTTTAAGGGTTTGCTAACATTTGCTTTGTTTTATTTGGACTCGCCGAGTTGGTGCTTTTCGAAACACTCACAGCAAACATGTGTTTAATACAAATAATATCAAAATAATACACAAACGGGAGATAATAGATGTTAGAAGTATGTCAAACAAACCTTTAACGAAGTGATCACTGCAAACTCGTGCATTCTTCGACTCTGCTCCCTTGCTTTTCTCGTCATCGTTACGTAAAATCTTGCACCCTTCCGCCCTTTTTGATTACCTCTTGAGAAACTTTGAAGAAACGTTTATCCTTTTTCGCAATTTGAACGATTCGTATAGCCGAAAATAACACAAGCATAGGACATGTTTTCTTCTTCGAGAGAGAGAGGCTAAATGGCGCCTAGTACCCATTGAGAACAGAGCTAGCTTGACCACCACGCATATTTAATGGCTGTCAATGTCAGTAAAAAAGCAATTAGTAAGTCAATAAATTAAATCACAAGTATCACATTTGTTGTGTTTGTGTTTTATCCAGTGTAGTACATAAAACAGTCAAGTGTATTATTCTGGACAGAGAAGTAGTTTTAAAGGCATAAATTGATTGGAATGTTGTCGTTACAGCTCCGTACACTAGGTGGCAGTTAACTCAACTTTTTAACATACCTCGTAAGCGCAGAGAATTACAACCTCTGGCAAAATCAACCTGTAAAATCTTCATTTCCCGAAGCCAACATCCAAGCATCAGATTAAATCTGTTCATTCGTCTGCAATTAAAAAGGAGTCTTCACACCTTGGAGAGCTGTTGCACCAGATGGATGGACGTTAAGTCTGGCTCCAACGCGGGAGATGTCAATTGAAACAAGTATGATGACGTATGCGCGTGACGTCACGACGGCAACGGAAGTATTCGTACCCAATGTGTCACCATACAAACTGCTCTATTTTCATCTCATAATTCCACAGTATTCTGGACATCTGTGTTGGTAACAAAGATATTTCAATAAGTGTCAAATAAAAATGAGCTGCATAATAGGACATCCAATAGTGTATGTCCTTCGCTATGTGGTAGGTTCCTGCGGACGTTATCTCCTTCTGTTGTTGACTATTTTTTTCATACGGTGTTGATGTGGAAATGTTTGCCTCGGCATTTTGTTGGTGTGGCACCGAGCGGAGATGTTGACATGCGGAGTAAGCACTCTTCATTCTCTAGCGGGTGACTTTTCAAATGATGCTACATATTAGCAGTAATGCTACTTTTTGTAGCAACGCTTTTGCCCCGCACTTGACAAATTACGGTTGTCTGTTCGACATATTTTCACTTGAAGCCAAACCACCCCCTGGACCACCTGCTGTTTTTCTTGGGAATTAATTACTCCTTCATTTGTTACCAGATTCGCACCTTCCTTCTCTCGTATTACCACTCGCACCACAGCTAACATTAGCCATGCTGCTACCTCTCTGCTGCGCGAGGGCGTACACGTACGTGACGTATGACGTGACAGTGTGTGACGTACGTATGTAAGAAGGTGCGCTTGCTGTCTGTGAGAAGGAGGGACAAGAAAGAGTGAGAAGAGCCTGTAGTGTAATGCCAGCAGCTAAAAGCAACTGCGTGAGAACGTATACTCGAATATCACGATATAGTCAGTGTTTCCCATAAACTGCCAAGATACCTGTGGTGGTGGGGGCGTGGCTATGGGCGTGGTCACCATGACATCGTCAAATAATTTGCATAATTTACTACAATGATATGATTTTCTCTAAAAAGGCTCAAAAAATGTATACTTACTAATTAATAATAACAGTTTGGTTTTAAACGTCCATCCATCCATTTTACAATATAATTACAACACTTTATGTACATATTTATATACAGATTTGAACAATAAGTTATTCACTGAAATATATTTATTAATTGTGGTTCTTACAAAAAATATATCTTATAAAATATAAAAGCTAAAATGTCTCTTAAAGCTCTGCCCCTTTAATTAGTGCATACTAAATAATTTAACTTTAGCCTACTACTACAATCATATTATTTACCAGCAACATAAAGTGAAACAGAGGCAGAGGTGTCCTGCCACAGTCAGTAACAAATAAACAGAAAACAGTAGTGGTCAAATACAAATAAGGCAACAAGAGAAGTATCCTACACTTCTCTTTTGTAAAGTAAATCTGAACAGCCTATATGGGCATCTACATCAACTATATGATTTGCCTGAGAAGCTGGACAGGACAAAAAAAAATTAAAAAAAATGTGTCTTTTTTATTTTTTTTATTTGTGGCGGACGTAATTCTTTCGTGGCGGTGCCGCCACAAATAAATGAATGTGTGGGAAACACTGATAGTCATTTTCTATATCGCACAGAGACAAACCCGCGATATATCGCCCAGCCCTAGTACTGTCACTAATTACGATGAATCCAAATCAAAACGTGTGATTAATCTCACAGCACGAGTAAAAAATGTTTCCTAATCTAAATGACTGCGAGATCCTTCGACAAGTGACAGAAACAGAGGCCGACATGAAAGATACAGTATGATACGAGACGACAGTTCTCCTAAAAGTTGCTGGTGCCAAGAAGAAGGGGGGGGGTATGTTTACATGAGTACGCAGCAAGACTGCGTGTTTATGACTTAGACTTCCAAATTTATTCAAATTTGAACTTTACAGTACAGATAAGAACGAAATTTTGTTGCATTAGCTCATTGTAGTGCAGGATAAAAAATCAATAAGGTGCAGATACAAATAAATAGATTACTGTACAGATAAATACATTGCACTTTTGCATATGCATCCATGTTTATGGATGTATGTTATATTGTCTTTATATTCCAGCCAGTTCATCCATCTTTGGGGGGGGGAAGTGTATGTGTTTGTCGTCACCACCAAGGAGACAACACACAAAGTTATTTCAATCAATCAATCAATGTTTATTTATATAGCCCTAAATCACAAGTGTCATAGTTCATATTTCATTCAAGTGGTATTTCATGCTCTCACGTGCAACTCTTTCACAATTTTCGGGAGTCGGGCGGGGTGGGGGGGTGGGGGGGAAGGCTCGCTCAACAAAAACCTCGAATGACCTACTTTCAATCCGCCCCCACATGCGAAGAGCCGAGCCGATTGACCGGGACTGGATGCGCACCGGGAGCCAGGACGGGATCATCCAATCACAGGACACACGAGGGCCATGATGGTCGCAGCTTCTGTTTCAGACCTGCATGGGATGGCCTCTATAATCCACAGTCTCGGAGGCTATTTACAAAGTCTAAACCTCACCGCCTTCAAAATATAAACGGGCCTTTTGGACGAGTGCGTGTTAAATAGCTGCCCTGCCCCCCCCCTCCGGCTATCAACAACCCCCCCCCCCATCCCAAACACAATTCAATTATGGAGGGTGCAGTGAAACGAGCGTAACAGGAAGCATTTACTACAGCAGCAGTAATTGTGTTTGGATCCCACTCCACAGGAAGTCCTTAACAGATTTGAGGAATATCTTCATCATCCGACTTATAGAAGAACTTCCTCCACTGGCTGTGATAATATTTGTGTTGAGGACGGCGAGTGCAGCCCCCGCAAAGGGCGAGGAGACGCCGAAGGGGAAAAAAGGCGGGGACTAAAGGACTAAAAGCACTCCTCGCTTCCATCACGTTCTACTTCTTAATGCGCCACTTTAATGTGGCTACACGGCTGCTTTGGCCTGGAAGCTGACGTCTGCAGCCGGACGACCGTGCGCTCACATTTCCTCACATGCTGCGAAAAGCCATCCACACCTCTTCCCTTCCTTCTGTTCGACCACGCTCTCTTTTTCCTGCCAGCCCGGGAAGATCCGCTATCCACTGGACCGGAGGTCATTTAAGTGCCATCTTAAAACTCATTGTTATACTCTAGCCTTTAAAAAGACCCCCCTTTAAGACCAGTTGATCTGCCGTTTCTTTTCTGCTCTGCCCCCCTCTCCTTCGTGGAGGGGGGGGGGCACAGATTCGGTGACCACAGATGAGGCGCTAGCTGTCCAAAGTCGGGACCCAGGGTGGACCACTCATCTGTGCATCAGTTGGGGACGTCTCTGCGCTGCTGACCTGTCTCCACTCAAGATGATCTCCTGCTAGCCCCACTATGGACTGGACTCTAACTATTATGTTAGATCCACTATGGACTGGACTCTAACTATTATGTTAGATCCACTATGGACTGGACTCTCACTATTATGTTAGATCCACTATGGACTGGACTCTCACTATTATGTTAGATCCACTATGGACTGGACTCTCACACTATTATGTTAGATCCACTATGGACTGGACTCTCACTATTATGTTAGATCCACTATAGACTGGACTCTCACACTATTATGTTAGATCCACTATGGACTGGACTCTCACACTATTATGTTGGATCCACTATGGACTGGACTCTCACACTATTATGTTAGATCCACTATGGACTGGACTCTCACTATTATGTTAGATCCACTATAGACTGGACTCTCACACTATTATGTTAGATCCACTATGGACTGGACTCTCACTATTATGTTAGATCCACTATGGACTGGACTCTCACACTATTATGTTAGATCCACTATGGACTGGACTCTCACTATTATGTTAGATCCACTATAGACTGGACTCTCACACTATTATGTTAGATCCACTATGGACTGGACTCTCACTATTATGTTAGATCCACTATGGACTGGACTCTCACTATTATGTTAGATCCACTATAGACTGGACTCTCACACTATTATGTTAGATCCACTATGGACTGGACTCTCACTATTATGTTAGATCCACTATGGACTGGACTCTCACACTATTATGTTGGATCCACTATGGACTGGACTCTCACTATTATGTTAGATCCACTATAGACTGGACTCTCACACTATTATGTTAGATCCACTATGGACTGGACTCTCACTATTATGTTAGATCCACTATGGACTGGACTCTCACACTATTATGTTAGATCCACTATGGACTGGACTCTCACTATTATGTTAGATCCACTATAGACTGGACTCTCACACTATTATGTTAGATCCACTATGGACTGGACTCTCACTATTATGTTAGATCCACTATGGACTGGACTCTCACTATTATGTTAGATCCACTATGGACTGGACTCTCACACTATTATGTTAGATCCACTATGGACTGGACTCTCACACTATTATGTTAGATCCACTATGGACTGGACTCACACTATTATGTTAGATCCACTATGGACTGGACTCTCACACTATTATGTTAGATCCACTATGAACTGGACTCTCACACTATTATGTTAGATCCACTATGGACTGGACTCTCACTATTATGTTAGATCCACTATGGACTGGACTCTCACTATTATGTTAGATCCACTATGGACTGGACTCTCACACTATTATGTTAGATCCACTATGGACTGGACTCTCACACTATTATGTTAGATCCACTATGGACTGGACTCTCACTATTATGTTAGATCCACTATGGACTGGACTCACACTATTATGTTAGATCCACTATGGACTGCACTCTGACACTATTATGTTAGATCCACTATGGACTGGACTCTCACACTATTATGTTAGATCCACTATGGACTGGACTCACACTATTATGTTAGATCCACTATGGACTGGACTCTCACACTATTATGTTAGATCCACTATGGACTGGACTCTCACAATATTATGTTGGATCCACTATGGACTGGACTCTCACTATTATGTTAGATCCACTATAGACTGAAATCTCACTATTATGTTAGATCCACTATGGACTGGACTCTCACTATTATGTTAGATCCACTATGGACTGGACTATCACTATTATGTTAGATCCACTATGGACTGGACTCTCACTATTATGTTAGATCCACTATAGACTGGACTCTCACTATTATGTTAGATCCACTATGGACTGGACTCTCACTATTATGTTAGATCCACTATGGACTGGACTCTCACTATTATGTTAGATCCACTATAGACTGGACTCTCACTATTATGTTAGATCCACTATGGACTGGAATCTCACTATTATGTTAGATCCACTATGGACTGGACTCTCACTATTATGTTAGATCCACTATGGACTGGACTCACACTATTATGTTAGATCCACTAAGGACTGGACTCTCACACTATTATGTTAGATCCACAATGGACTGGACTCTCACTATTATGTTGGATCCACTATGGACTGGACTCTCACTATTATGTTAGATCCACTATGGACTGGACTCTCACACTATTATGTTAGATCCACTATGGACTGGACTCTCACACATAATGTTAGATCCACTATGGACTGGACTCCCACTATTATGTTAGATCCACTATGGACTGGACTCTCACTATTATGTTAGATCCACTATGGACTGGACTCTCACTATTATTTTAGATCCACTATAGACTGGACTCCCACTTTTATGTTAGATCCACTATGGACTGGACTTTCACTATTATGTTAGATCCACTATGGACTGGACTCTCACTATTATGTTAGATCCACTATGGACTGGACTCTCACTATTATGTTAGATCCACTATGGACTGGACTCTCACTATTATTTTATATCCACTATAGACTGGACTCCCACTTTTATGTTAGATCCACTATGGACTGGACTCTCACTATTATGTTAAATCCACTATGGACTGGACTCCCACTATAATGTTAGATCCACTATGGACTGGACTCCCACTATTATGTTAGATCCACTATGGACTGGACTCTCACACTATTATGTTAGATCCACTATGGACTGGACTCACACTATTATGTTAGATCCACTATGGACTGGACTCTCACTATTATGTTAGATCCACTATGGACTGGACTCTCACACATAATGTTAGATCCACTATGGACTGGACTCCCACTATTATGTTAGATCCACTATGGACTGGACTCTCACTATTATGTTAGATCCACTATGGACTGGACTCTCACTATTATGTTAGATCCACTATGGACTGGACTCTCACTATTATTTTAGATCCACTATAGACTGGACTCCCACTTTTATGTTAGATCCACTATGGACTGGACTCTCACTATTATGTTAGATCCACTATGGACTGGACTCTCACTATTATGTTAGATCCACTATAGACTGGACTCTCACACATAATGTTAGATCCACTATGGACTGGACTCCCACTATTATGTTAGATCCACTATGGACTGGACTCTCACTATTATGTTAGATCCACTATGGACTGGACTCTCACTATTATGTTAGATCCACTATGGACTGGACTCTCACTATTATGTTAGATCCACTATGGACTGGACTCTCACTATTATGTTAGATCCACTATGGACTGGACTCACACTATTATGTTAGATCCACTAAGGACTGGACTCTCACACTATTATGTTAGATCCACAATGGACTGGACTCTCACTATTATGTTGGATCCACTATGGACTGGACTCTCACTATTATGTTAGATCCACTATGGACTGGACTCTCACACTATTATGTTAGATCCACTATGGACTGGACTCTCACACATAATGTTAGATCCACTATGGACTGGACTCCCACTATTATGTTAGATCCACTATGGACTGGACTCTCACTATTATGTTAGATCCACTATGGACTGGACTCTCACTATTATTTTAGATCCACTATAGACTGGACTCCCACTTTTATGTTAGATCCACTATGGACTGGACTTTCACTATTATGTTAGATCCACCATGGACTGGACTCTCACTATTATGTTAGATCCACTATGGACTGGACTCTCACTATTATGTTAGATCCACTATGGACTGGACTCTCACTATTATTTTATATCCACTATAGACTGGACTCCCACTTTTATGTTAGATCCACTATGGACTGGACTCTCACTATTATGTTAAATCCACTATGGACTGGACTCCCACTATAATGTTAGATCCACTATGGACTGGACTCCCACTATTATGTTAGATCCACTATGGACTGGACTCTCACACTATTATGTTAGATCCACTATGGACTGGACTCACACTATTATGTTAGATCCACTATGGACTGGACTCTCACTATTATGTTAGATCCACTATGGACTGGACTCTCACACATAATGTTAGATCCACTATGGACTGGACTCCCACTATTATGTTAGATCCACTATGGACTGGACTCTCACTATTATGTTAGATCCACTATGGACTGGACTCTCACTATTATGTTAGATCCACTATGGACTGGACTCTCACTATTATTTTAGATCCACTATAGACTGGACTCCCACTTTTATGTTAGATCCACTATGGACTGGACTCTCACTATTATGTTAGATCCACTATGGACTGGACTCTCACTATTATGTTAGATCCACTATAGACTGGACTCTCACACATAATGTTAGATCCACTATGGACTGGACTCCCACTATTATGTTAGATCCACTATGGACTGGACTCTCACTATTATGTTAGATCCACTATGGACTGGACTCTCACTATTATGTTAGATCCACTATGGACTGGACTCTCACTATTATGTTAGATCCACTATGGACTGGACTCTCACTATTATGTTAGATCCACTATGGACTGGACTCACACTATTATGTTAGATCCACTAAGGACTGGACTCTCACACTATTATGTTAGATCCACAATGGACTGGACTCTCACTATTATGTTGGATCCACTATGGACTGGACTCTCACTATTATGTTAGATCCACTATGGACTGGACTCTCACACTATTATGTTAGATCCACTATGGACTGGACTCTCACACATAATGTTAGATCCACTATGGACTGGACTCCCACTATTATGTTAGATCCACTATGGACTGGACTCTCACTATTATGTTAGATCCACTATGGACTGGACTCTCACTATTATTTTAGATCCACTATAGACTGGACTCCCACTTTTATGTTAGATCCACTATGGACTGGACTTTCACTATTATGTTAGATCCACCATGGACTGGACTCTCACTATTATGTTAGATCCACTATGGACTGGACTCTCACTATTATGTTAGATCCACTATGGACTGGACTCTCACTATTATTTTATATCCACTATAGACTGGACTCCCACTTTTATGTTAGATCCACTATGGACTGGACTCTCACTATTATGTTAAATCCACTATGGACTGGACTCCCACTATAATGTTAGATCCACTATGGACTGGACTCCCACTATTATGTTAGATCCACTATGGACTGGACTCTCACACTATTATGTTAGATCCACTATGGACTGGACTCACACTATTATGTTAGATCCACTATGGACTGGACTCTCACTATTATGTTAGATCCACTATGGACTGGACTCTCACACATAATGTTAGATCCACTATGGACTGGACTCCCACTATTATGTTAGATCCACTATGGACTGGACTCTCACTATTATGTTAGATCCACTATGGACTGGACTCTCACTATTATGTTAGATCCACTATGGACTGGACTCTCACTATTATTTTAGATCCACTATAGACTGGACTCCCACTTTTATGTTAGATCCACTATGGACTGGACTCTCACTATTATGTTAGATCCACTATGGACTGGACTCTCACTATTATGTTAGATCCACTATAGACTGGACTCTCACACATAATGTTAGATCCACTATGGACTGGACTCCCACTATTATGTTAGATCCACTATGGACTGGACTCTCACTATTATGTTAGATCCACTATGGACTGGACTCTCACTATTATGTTAGATCCACTATGGACTGGACTCTCACTATTATGTTAGATCCACTATAGACTGGACTCTCACACATAATGTTAGATCCACTATGGACTGGACTCCCACTATTATGTTAGATCCACTATGGACTGGACTCTCACTATTATGTTAGATCCACTATGGACTGGACTCTCACTATTATGTTAGATCCACTATAGACTGGACTCTCACTATTATGTTAGGTCCACTATGAACTGGACTCTCACACTATAATGCTAGATCCACTCGACGTCCATTGCACCGGTCGCCAGTCTAGTTTCTTCAAAAAAGCCGCCCTTTCCTCCGATTACTGCTTTGCACACTCTCTGCATTCTCTCGATGAGCTTCAAGCACACCTGTGAAGGGAATGAATGAAATAAGTTTATTTAAGTGAAACCCATTTCAGGTGACTACGTCTTGAAGCTCATGGAGAGAATGCCAAGAGTGTGCGGAAAAAGTAATCAGAGCAAAGGGTAGCTATTTTGAAGACACTAGAACATAAAACACGTTTTCAGTTATTTCAACATTTTTTTGTTAAGTGCATAACTCCACATGTGTTCATTCATAGTTTTGATGCCCTTAGTGACAATCTACAATGTAAATATTTTTGTATATATTGTTTTTCAAATCACCTGACATGTATACTGTGTATATGTACATCATTTATCCATTTTTTTTAAACGTAATTTGTTATACATATGTTACAGGTTATACATCTTTTATTATTGAATGTATCAAATGTGATGCATATGTAATGGACCACAATGGAAACGAGCCTTTTGGCTTTTTGTGCCATCTATTTGCCTTCTTAAAGCATTACATGGATTCAATTCTTTAAGACAGTGGTTCTTAACCTGGGTTCGATGGAACCCTAGGGGTTCGGTGAGTCGGGCTCAGGGGTTCGGTGGAGGTCAAGACACACCCGACTCATCGTGTGAATACAAACTTCTCCCTATCGGCGTATTACGGCTACGGCAACAGCAGAAGTCACACTAAATTGTGTAATTTGTTGCGAGTTTATGCACTGTGTTGGTTTTGTTGTTTGAACAAGGTGATGTTCATGCACGGTTCAGTTTGTGCACCAGTAATAAAACATGGTAACACTTTAGTATGGGGAACATATTCACCATTAATTAGTTGCTTATTAACATGCAAATTAGTAACATATTGGCTCTTAACTAGTCATTATTAAGTAATTATTAATGCTTTAAACGGCATGGCCTTATTATAACCCTAACCCTCTAACCCTAACCCTAACCAAATAATTCTAAATTAAGTCTTTGTTACTTACAAAATGTTCCCCTAGTGTCCAAAAAACTCTAAATTAAAGGCCTACTGAAAGCCACTACTACCAACCACGCAGTCTGACAGTTTAAATATCAATGATGAAATCTTAACATTGCAACGCATGCCAATACGGCCGGGTTAGATTAGTAACGTGCAATTTTAAATTTCCCGCGAAATATCCTGCTGAAAACGTCTCGGTGTGATGACATTTGCGCGTGACGTCACGGATTGTAGCGGACATTTTGGGACAGCATTGTGGCCAGCTATTAAGTGGTCTGTTTTCATCGCAAAATTCCACAGTATTCTGGACATCTGTGTTGGTGAATCTTTTGCAATTTGTTTAATGAACAATGGAGATAGCAAAGAAGAAAGCTGTAGGTGGGAAGCGGTGTATTAGCGGCCGGCTGCAGCAAGACAACCACGTAGCGGCTACGTCGTAGCCGGTGTTTCATTGTTTACATTCCCGAACGATGACAGTCAAGCTTTACCATTGGCCTGGGACAACAGAGACTCTTACCAGGAGGACTTTGAGTTGGATACGCATGCTTGTGGAGAACTGGGACAACAGAGACTCTTACCAGGAGGACTTTGAGTTGGATACACGGTACCGTGAGTACGCAGCTGCAGCTTCCAAACATTTGATCGCTTGCCCGTACGTGCCGCTATGTGCATGTCACGTACGTAACTTTGGGGAAATATATGTGCTGTATGAACTTTGGGGAGGTGAACGGTACTTTGGGCTGTGGGATTGAGTGTGTTGTGCGGGTGTTTGATTTGTATTGGCGGGTTATATGGACGGGAGGGGGGAGGTGTTTGTTATGCGGATTAATTTGTGGCATCCATCCATCCATTTTCTACCGCTTATTCCCTTCGGGGTCGCGGGGGGCGCTGGAGCCTATCTCAGCTACAATCGGGCGGAAGGCGGGGTACACCCTGGACAAGTCGCCACCTCATCGCAGGGCCAACACAGATAGAAAGACAACATTCACACTCACATTCACACACTAGTGTCAATTTAGTGTTGCCAATCAACCTATCCCCAGGTGCATGTCTTTGGAGGTGGGAGGAAGCCGGAGTACCCGGAGGGAACCCACACAGTCACGGGGAGAACATGCAAACTCCACACAGAAAGATCCCGAGGCCGGGATTGAACTCACGATTACTCAGGACCTTCGTATTGTGAGGCAGACGCACTAACCCCTCTGCCACCGTGCTGCCCTAATTGGTGTGAATGAATGAATGAAATTTGTGGCATATTAAATATAAGCCTGGTTGTGTTGTGGCTAATAGAGTATATATATGTCTTGTGTTTATTTACTGTTTTAGTCATTCCCAGTAGAATATCAGGTCACACCCGCCTCTCACAGCATCTTCCCTATCTGAATCGCTTCCACTGCCCTCTAGTCCTTCACTCTCACTTTCCTCATCCACGAATCTTTCATCCTCGCTCAAATTAATGGGGAAATCGTCGCTTTCTCGGTCCGAATCGCTCTCGCTGCTTGTGGCCATCATTGTAAACAATGTGCAGATGTGAGGAGCTCCACAACCGGTGACGTCACGCTACTTCCGGTACAGGCAAGGCTTTTTTATCAGCGAGCAAAAGTTGAGAACTTTATCGTCGATGTTCTCTACTAAATCCTTTCAGCAAAAATATGGCAATATCGCGAAATGATCAAGTATGACAGAATGGACCTGCTATCCCCGTTTAAATAAGAAAATCTCATTTCAGTAGGCCTTTAACTCTTTGTTACTTAGAATATGTTCCCCTAGTGTCCAAAAAACTCTAAATTAAGTCTTTGCTACTTAGAATATGTTCCCCATACTAAAGTGTTACCAAAAACATATAACTTTGTCTTGAATTTGAAAAAAAACAACATTGAATTTTTCACTAAAGAAGGGTTCGGTGAATGCGCATATGAAACTGGTGGGGTTCGGTACCTCCAACAAGGTTAAGAACCACTGCTTTAAAGGCCTACTGAAAGCCACTACTACCGACCACGCAGTCTGATAGTTTATATATCAATGATGAAATCTTAACATTGCAACACATGCCAATACGGCCGGGTTAACTTATAAAGTGCAATTTTTAATTTCCCGGGGAACTTCCGGTTCAAAACGCCTCTGAGGATGACGTATGCACGTGACGTAGCCAGTAAAACAGAGGTATGGCTTCCCCATTGAAGCCAATACGAAATAGCTGTTTTCATCTCATTATTCCACAGTATTCTGGACATCTGTGTTGGTGAATCTGTTGCAATTTGTTCATTGCATTATGGAGAAAGAAGCTGAGCAAGCAAAGAAGAAAGTCGGTGCGAAGCGGAGTATTTTGTGAGGGAAGTCAGCAACACAACACAGTCGGTGTTTCATTGTTTACATTCCCGAAAGATGCAGTCAAGATCGAAGAATTCGGACAACAGAGACTCTTACCAGGAGGACTTTGACTTCGTTAACAGACGCAGACACGATACCGTGAGTACGCTTCGAAACATTTGATCGCTTGCTATAACTAGCTCGAGCTAGGAGCTAGTAGCTAGGAGCTAGCATAACAAACACCTAGGTGTTTCTATGCGGGATTAATTTGTGGCATATTAAATATAAGCCTGGTTGTGTTGTGGCTAATAGAGTATATATATGTCTTGTGTTTATTTACTGTTGTAGTCATTCCCAGCTGAATATCAGGTCCCACCCGCCTCTCACAGCATCTTCCCTATCTGAATCGCTTCACTGCCCTCTAGTCCTTCACTCTCACTTTCCTCATCCACAAATCTTTCATCCTCGCTCAAATTAATGGGGAAATTGTCGCTTTCTCGGTCCGAATCTCTCTCACTTCATGCGGCCATCATTGTAAACAATAGGGAACTTTGCGTATATGTTCAACTGACTACGTTTTTTTTTGATTGATTGAGACTTTTATTAGTAGGTTGCACAGTGAAGTACATATTCCGTACAATTGACCACTAAATGGTAACACCCGAATAAGTTTTTCAACTTGTTTAAGTCGGGGTCCACTTAAATTGATTCATGATACAGATATATACTATCATCATAATACAGTCATCACACAAGATAATCACATTGAATTATTTACATTATTTACAATCAGGGGTGTGGAGGGGGGGGGGGATATGGACATCAAGTAGTGGACATAGAGAGAGAGAGAGAGAGAGAGAGAGAGAGAGAGAGAGAGAGAGAGAGAGAGAGAGAGAGAGAGAGAGAGAGAGAGAGAGAGAGAGAGAGAGAGAGATCAGAAGGCATAAGAAAAAGAAAAAGTATCTGCATTTGATTGTTTACATTTGATTATTAGCAATCCGGGGAGGGTGTTAGTTTAGGGTTGTAGCTGCCTGGAGGTGAACTTTTATTGCGGTTTTGAAGGAGGATAGAGATGCCCTTTCTTTTATACCTGTTGGGAGCGCATTCCACATTGATGTGGCATAGAAAGAGAATGAGTTAAGACCTTTGTTAGTTTGGAATCTGGGTTTAACGTGCTTAGTGGAGCTCCCCCTGGTGTTGTGGTTATGGCGGTCATTTACGTTAAGGAAGTAGTTTGACATGTACTTCGGTATCAGGGAGGTGTAGCGGATTTTATAGACTAGGCTCAGTGCAAGTTGTCATGCTACTTCCGGTAGGGGCAAGCCTTTTTTTTTATCAGATACCAAAAGTTGCGATCTTTATCGTCGTCGTTCTCTACTAAATCCTTTCAGCAAAAATATGGCAATATCGCGAAATGATCAAGTATGACACATAGAATAGATCTGCTATCCCCGTTTAAATAAAAAAATTCATTTCAGTAGGCCTTTAAGATGTCAATAAACTTCTCAATCAATCAATCCAAAAAAGATAAAATAGTCATGAAAATAAAGAAAACACATTGAAATGGCCTGTACTGTAAATGTTTGTAATCCAAAAAAGGTGACAAATAGAGGCGTTCCACTGCACAGTGCAGTAGAAAGCAAAACAGTTGGCTTAATCCCCCGACATGCATCGAGCAGAGCCGCGTCTTGGCGAGCTCCACAGGAAGACCACGAAGGAATCCCTCTTTGCTTTATTTATTTTGTAAGTAAACGCTTTTAGGCCGGGACTATTAATCCGAAAGGCTTTTATATAAAAGGTCTGAGCCAGACGTCATCCCCTCCATTCTTCATCACCAAAGTAAACATCATCCGGCCAACAGAGCGCAGACATCCTACAGCCACCTTCTAGCTTCCTGACGTTATTAAACACTCTCTCGTCTTGCGGCGACACGCCATGCTGCCCCTCACCGCCATGTGCTGGCGCCATTGCGGCCTCAAAAGGTTGCGTCCCGGGCCGGAGCCCCCCGTGTGACCAAGGTGATGACGAGCGCCGGTCACTACGGGCTTGTTTACACGCTGGAGACCACACAGACAAGACACGGTTACGAGCGCATGTGTCCGCCATGTGTGTCTCAATTACAGGCGGGTCGTGACTCTTCTACCGCCGCCTGAGATGAGAGACGCGGCCCCGGGCGTGGACGGACACCACATCCATCAGGACTTTATTGGAGAGGAAAAGATGGATTCATCATATTGACTGGACCAGTGTTTTTCAACCACAGTCTGGTGTGCCGTGGGAGATTGTCTAATTTCACCTATTTGGGTAAAAAATATTTTTTGCAAACCAGTAATTGTAGTCTGCAAAAAATGTGTTGTTGTTGAGTGTCGGTACTGTCTAGAGCTTGGCAGAGTAACCGTGTAATACTCTTCCATGTCAGTAGGTGGCAGCCGGTGCTAATTGGTTTGTAGATGTCGGAAACAGCGGGAGGCAGTGTGCAGGTAAAATTGTGTCTACTGAAAGCCACTACTAGCGACCACGCAGTCTGATAGTTTATATATCAATGATGAAATCTTAACATTGCAACACATGCCAATACGGCCGGGTTAACTTATAAAGTGCAATTTTAAATTTCCCGCTAAACTTCCGGTTGAAAACTCCTTTGGAGGATGACGAATGCGCGTGACGTAGCCAGTGAAACAGAGGTATGGCTCCCCCATTGAATCCAATACAAAAAAGCTCTGTTTTCATCCCAAAATCCCACAGTATTCTGGACATCTGTGTTGGTGAATCTTTTGCAATTTGTTTAATGAACAATGAAGACTGCAAAGAAGAAAGCTGTAGGTGCGATCGGTGTATTAGCGGCGGACTACAGCAACACAACCAGGAGGACTTTGAGAAACAAAAAACATTTGATCGCTTGCCCGTACGTTCGTGTCGCTATGTGCATGTCACGTACGTAACTTTGGGGAAATATATGTTTCTTGCCGACTCTGATGGCGGCCGGGGTGTCGTCGAAAGCTACAACGCCCGCCGCCGTCCCGTAGCTAAGTTAGCTTCAATGGCGTCGTTAGCAACAGCATTGTTAAGCTTCGCCAAGCTTGAAATTATTAACCGTGTATTTACATGTTCATGGTTTAATAGTATTGTTGATTTTCTGTCTATCCTTCCAGTCAGGGGTTTATTTATTTTGTTTCTATTAGCTCAGTAGCTAAAGAGTTTCGCCGATGTATTGTCGTGGAGATAAAAGTCACTGTGAATGTCAATTTCGCGTTCTCGACTCTCATTTTCAAGAGGATATAGTATCCGAGGTGGTTTAAAATACAAATCCGTGATCCACAATAGAAAAAGGAGAAAGTGTGGAATCCAATGAACCCTTGTAGCTAAGTTACGGTCAGAGCGAAAAAAGATCCGTCCTGCACTGCACTCTAGTCCTTCACTCTCACTTTCCTCATCCACAAATCTTTCATCCTGGCTCAAATTAATGGGGTAATCGTCGCTTTCTCGGTCCGAATCTCTCTCGCTGCATTGTAAGCAACGGGGAAATGTGAGGAGTCCTTTTCCTGTGACGTCACGCTACTTCCGGTACAGGCAAGGCTTTTTTTTTATCAGCGACCAAAAGTTGCGAACTTTATCGTCGATTTTCTCTACTAAATCCTTTCAGCAAAAATATGGCAATATCGCGAAATGATCAAGTATGACACATAGAATGGATCTGCTATCCCCGTTTAAATAAAAAAAATTCATTTCAGTAGGCCTTTAAACCAAAAATAAACAAAAGGTGAGTGCCCCTAAGGAAAGGCATTGAAGCTTAGGGAAGGCTATGCAGAATTGGGGGTTAAATCACCAAAAATGATCCCCAGGCGCGGCTACGCTGCTGCCCACTGCTCCCCTCACCTCCCAGGGGGTGATCAAGGGGATGGGTCAAATGCAGAGGACAAATTTCACCACACCTAGTGTGTGTGTGACAATCATTGGTACTTTAACTTAACTTAACAGAACAAAACTAAAACTGAACTGGCTACAAAGTATACAAAAACAGAATGCTGGACGACAGCAAAGACTTACTGTGGAGCAAAGACGGCGTCCACAATGTACATCCGAACATGACATGACAATCGACAATGTCCACACAAAGAAGGGTAAAAAACAACTGCAATATTCTTGATTGCTAAAACAAAGTAGATGCGGGAAATATCGCTCAAAGGAAGACATGAAACTGCTACAGGAAAATACCAAAACAAGAGGAAAAGCCACCGAAATAAGAGCGCAAGACAAGAACTAACACACTATAACGCAGGAAAACGGCAAAAAACTCCAAATAAGTCAGGGGGTGATGTGACAGGTGGTGACAGTACACCTACTTTGAGACAAGAGCTATATTGATGCATGCTTGGTTATGCTTTAAAGTCATATCCAACAACGGCGACAATGACTTTTTACTGTCAACTGAGTTTCGTCTTTTGATGATTTCTGCTGGTGGTGTGCCTCCGCATTTTTTCAACGCAAAAAATGTGCCTTGGCTCAAAAATGGTTGAACAACACTGGACTGGACGATGAGTCAAAAAGTCTCAGTCTGGTGATGCCGCTTGTTCCATTGCGCTCTATCTTTGCAGCGTCTCATCAAAAGCTGCGCATCAATGTTGTATCAGCAGCGTGGAAGTGGGGGGGGGGGGCACAAGCACAGTAAAGTTTGGCGTTTGGCTTTTTTTTTTTGCCATTTTAATGATGGAAGTTATAAAGAAAGATGTCATTATTGTTAATAATTAATATAGCTGTGAAAGTTCAACAATAAGGTTGCTTGAGTCGATTCAATCCCCGGATTGTAAATAATGTAAATAATTCAATGTATATATTGATGATTAACTTGTGTGATGACTGTATTATGCTGATAGTACATATTTGTACCATGAATTGAGTTACGTGGACCCCGACTTAAACAAGTTGAAAAACGTACACTACCGTTCAAAAGTTTGGGGTCGCCCAAACAATTTAGTGGAATAGCCTTCATTTCTAAGAACAAGAATAGACTGTGGAGTTTCAGATGAAAGTTCTCTTTTTCTGGCCATTTTGAGCGTTTAATTGACCCCACAAATGTGATGCTCCAGAAAGTCAATCTGCTCAAAGGAAGGTCCGTTTTGTAGCTTCTGTAACGAGCTAAACTGTTTTCAGATGTGTGAACATGATTGCACAAGGGTTTTCTAATCATCAATTAGCCTTCTGAGCCAATGAGCAAACACATTAGAACACTGGAGTGATAGTTGCTGGAAATACACCTATGTAGATATTGCACCAAAAAGCAGACATTTGCAGCTAGAATAGTCATTTACCACATTAGCAATGTATAGAGTGTATTTCTTTCAAGTTAAGACTAGTTTAAAGTTATCTCCATTGAAAAGTACAGTGCTTTTCCTTCAAAAATAAGGACATTTCAATGTGACCCCAAACTTTTGAACGGTAGTGTATTCTGGTGTTACCTTTTAGTGGTCAATTGTACGGAATATGTACTGTACTGTGCAATCTACTAATAAAAGTTTCAATCAATCAATCAATCAATCAGAGGGCCACTTGTAACTGTGAATAATGTATGAATTTGTCTCTGGATTTCATTATTAATTATATAAATTGTTTTAAGTAGACTGTCCATTTTACAGTAAAAACTTTATATTTACAAAATTTTACTGAAAAATATAGCTTTTTTTTTAAAAACTTTTTACAACATTTTATGGTAAATGGAAAAACAGTACCATTGTTTTTTGGGGTTGGGGTTTTAACGAAAAAAGTTGCCAGAATTGTTATGCTAAATTTACTATTGGTTTTTACAACATTATATTGCTCATGGAAAAACAGTACAAGTTCCTTTTTTTTATTCTGGCAACTTAAATGCCAGTTTTTCTAGCATAAAAACAAACGTATCGCTTTTCCATTTACGGTAATACACCGTTAAAAACAAGATTTTACAGTAAAAATATGGCAGCTCAGTCGACCGAATTTTAACGCAAAAAAATGGTTGTTTTTTTTTTCAATTTACAGTAATATGCTGCAAAGAACACCGTAAAATGTATTGTCATTTTTATTAATGTGATGGGTAGTTTGTTGTAAAATCATTAAGTCAAGCAGATCCATCCATTTTCTACCGCTTATCCCTTTCGGGGTTGCTGGAGCCTATCTCAGCTGCATTTGGGCGGAAGGCGGTGTACACCCTGGACAAGTCGCCACCTCATCGCAGGGCCAACACAGATAGACAGACAACATTCACACACTAGGGACCATTTAGTGTTGCCAATCAACCTATCAAGCAGGGGCCGTACTTATCAAGCTTCTTAGAATGACTCCTAAGAAGTCTGCTAAGAGTTGACTTAAGAGTAAATAAATTCTTCGCTGAAAGCTGCACTTAAAAGTTAGTTATCAAGCGTCTTACTCACACTTTCAGCGAAGTGTAGGACTGAATCTTAAGTGTCACACTCAGAGCTGAATTACGACATTACTATGTGCCGTAAACGCAATTTTAGGTGACGTCATTTCTGTGTCCATAGAAATGACCAATCACGGAAGGGAATCCCTTGTCTAAGAATAAAGAAATATCTTGGAAATATTTAAGTGGACAATGGGAGTGTATATTTTGACAATAAACTACAAAATAATACAAAACAAACTAGTCCCCGCCGGCACTCACGCTACCGCTCCCTCTCTTCTCTCGCCCACACACTCACTGACGTCACTCACCTCACGGCCACACACATACGCTACTGTCATAACATTTTCTTTCCAATTCATTAATTAGGCAACTAATTTGAAACTGGTGTGGGTGGCTCTATATATACTAGCCCACTGCAGACACATGCAGAAATCAACAAGGAATCGAAAAGTATTAAATCTGTGACAAAAATAATATCCGCTCTGTCTAAACGATACCGTTTGATCAGCTGCTCGTCATCAAAAAAAAACAAAACATTGTTCCGTTCCCTGAACGTTCGCGCATGTCTCTCTCGCCCCAGTGCCATCCCCTGCTGGCAACTCCTAACCACTAAGACACCTCTGAAGGTCTCTTAAATATCGTGGAGAGTAGGAGTGATTCTTAGACTTAAGAACGTTGATAAAAAGCTTTTATTCTTAAGTTTGAGAGTAGGACTAAATTTCGCAAATTCTCAGGACTTAAGTGTAAAAGGGCACTCTAAGAAGCTTGATAAGTACGGCCCCAGATATTTAAGTATCTATTTTTATTTAGACAAAAAAGTTTGGATAATATGCTGTAATATTGGTTGCAATAATGGACACTATTAAAGTTTAAAAGGTATGCAATTTCAAGCAGTACATATTGTGAGAAAATATGAAGTACTTTATTGACCCATGTCGTTTCCAGGTGGTTGCGGGCCAGATAAAATGATGTCGCGGCTTTGAGTTTGAAACCTGTGGCCTAAGACTACCTAAACCCGCTATAAAAAATGCAAACACTTCAGATGTCATCACGTCGTCAAAGCTCACCTTTAAGCATTCACACGCAGCACCGACGTGTTGGAACAAGAGGTGATAGAAAAAGGTAAACATATAATAAATCTACCTGTGGCAGCGTGGGAGAAAGTTATGTGCACGTTTCACAACTGTGGTGCGTTCAAGAACCCTTGATAAAAGTCACAAACAAAGGCATCGCTAGTTTTTAAAGACAGGGAGAGACTAAACTCCCAGGAGATGCACTTATAATAATATATTCACAATAATAATGATGTATTATTATGAATCTGATCATCTCCACTTTACACATTTATAATCATATTTAAGTCAACAATGACAGGTTATGTCATTATTTAAAATCACATTCTGAGAACTTTATATTGTATTCGTTGGCAAATCTAACTTTTTTTTCCCAAAACAAAACCAAATTATTTAGGTGGGTTATCTAGATATATTTTAGATATGTCAATACCTATTTAAGGTGTTTACATGTTTTTCAAAAAGCTGGTTTCAATCAAATCCATGCAATAACTGGTTTTCCACTGCATGTAACCATACCAAGTGTGTGTATATATAGGGGTCTTGTGTCGTCAGTCTTTATTTTGGTTTTATTGTGGAGTCACAAATCTAAAATACAATTATGTTTTACTTTTCCTGACTATTTTAGCCCTGTTTTTTTTTTTTTTTTTTGTATACCAACGTGGTTATCGTAGTGCCAAACATTGCCTTCGTATCAATCGGTGGTATCACGTACCCAAATAAAGGATCCCACCCTTTGGTGACTCATTCTTTCTCTGTTGTTCTTTTTAAAATGTGTTTTTTTTTTTTAAATACAAAACTTTAAATACGACTGCAAAATAATCCACAGTGGGCCGAAAGACAGTTGTGAGTGTCAGCACTTTGATAAAGAAGGTAAGAAAAGTATTGAATTCGAAAGAAC